>NC_142671.1:14529317-14751817 GCF_964200805.1 Pocillopora damicornis
CAAGTCTCGTGACAAAGAGGTCCTCTCAAATTCGCAGGAAGGGGTCATTCCGAATTTGCAATGCAATAAAAGAAATCCAAAAATTCATCAGAAAAAACAGAAAGGAAATTGGGCAAAGCCAGCTAAGGAAAAAGAAAAACTTAGCTTCGATTTCTTCGGCCCGGGCTCTTTCGCGACCATTCTCTTTTCGATTGTTTGATGAATGCTTTACGTACTAAACCCTTTGCGAAATTTGCCATAAATTTCCTTTTGTTGTGCAATGGAAGACTCGATGCAAACAAAATGTTTAAATCGAGAGGTCTTTCCGATTGTGACAGGTACCAAAAGCGTAGAAGATAAATGCTCAGAAACAAAAAAAAGAAAAAGAAAGATAGCAATGATGATAAGATGGGGTGAATAAAGAAAAGTCAGCAAAGACTCATTTTTCTGTGAACGCATTTATTATAAATAGATTTCCTTTACCTTATGTTACCTTTTCAAAGACGCGGCAGTTAATTGTTAGATTCATAAACAAAGACTTGTAAAAGAAAGTAAAGGAAAAAGAAAGCAACTGACAAGCACCAAAATCGTACCAAAACCGCGTTAAAAAAAACAACAACAAACAAAAAAGCAGTCATAACCAAGACTTAAAACAGAATGCCTTTTTTTGGTTGCTTTTTATGAGTTTTGTCTTTTGTTGTTCCTTTCAATAATTGTTGAAGTATTACCTCGTGCTCGTTAACTCTCTTTTTTTAAATTTATTGGATAGACATAAACTACATCACTGCGCGCGGATCTTCGGAAAAATTTTAGAAAAATGGCATGGTGGCTTTCTCAGTTCTCATAAAGCAGGCAGACGTGGGGTTTTTCCAAACATAAGTTAGCAACAACTGATTCCGTGATATTTACATTTCGCGCGGGAAACATTTTAGATGTCATGTATGCTAAAGTAAAATGTCTTGTAATTTCCGTGGCGCTTACATAGCATTTATAGGCCTAGATACGTATCCGCTGAATACCCCTATACTCCCCCTGTCGGAGCTGCGACAAGAATGGCGACAGAGCCGCAGGCGAAGAAAACTCGCGTGGAGTTGAAGTTAGTAGAATTTTCGTGTGTTATATAATCTTGAGCGATCGAATAATTTATTTGTGAAATTTGGTAATTTTTCGTTTTGGTGGGATAGTCTCCCTCGAATTTTTGAAAACTTCGTGGGATGTACTTCTTCAGCATATGTCAACAACAATGCGAAGATTTTAGCGGGAAGAAAACATTAAAAACTCAAGCCATGGAGTAGCGGAAATTTGGTCTGATTTATATCCGTTCGCTTTGATTTCACACGTGCAGAGAGTGCCTGAAAAACAGATCACGGTCAAAGTTTGGATGTCATACGTTAAATTTGAAGTAATTTTACTGGAAGTTGGGACATATTAACCCCATGTGTCTTGCTGGCGATTGGGCAATAAGTCGTACCAGTCCTTTGTTAGACCTATAAGACAATCGTTAACCTTTGAGTCATTCTCTCGAACGGCTTCAACGAACAGCCAGTGGTCTGCCACCAGGTTAAACTCAATCTTAGTACACCGGTAATCTGAATTATACAATGACTAGGTAAGCTTCAAAAACATTTCAGCTTTAATACGTCCTTTGGGAAATCTATATTTAGTGTGTCAGTTTAGGAGGACGAAATAAATTTAGAACGCTCATATTATCAATGAAACTTTAGTGTACCGGTGAATGATCGTTCTAAATCTAAATTTGTCCAATCTACTAGTTTGCCTGCTTTTGCTCAGATTTTTAGTTCTCTGCTGTTAAATTTCAGATGAAAATATTAAATCTCAACTCACACCATGGTCAAATTTGTCAAAAAGACAAAAAAAGGGAAATATTGTCTATTATTTAAGCCTCTGTGTTGAGCAGAAACCTGCAGGTGTGAAACTACTATCTACTTAATGCAGGGTTTTCACTTGAAACAGGTTGTTTTTAATTGCACAACATGAGTTGATTTTCAGACCCTCATTTAAGGCAAGTGAGTTATCATCAGTTTTCAAATCTCTCCCACTTAAGAAGATAGTACAAAATTTGCTCATCAGATTCCACGTTCAGTTGATTTAAAATGGAATGTATTGTAGTGTGATAGTATAAATTAGGTTTGTTTTTCAAAGATAGAAGCAGGATAAAAATCTGTCTATTTATAATGCAGGTTTGACAATAGTTACACATCTATTTAATGAACTTCAAGGTTGGATGAAGAGCTTTAAATTCAACAGCAAGTCTTCATTTATCTTAAGAAAGTTAAGCTTGAAGTTATCTTAACCTGAGTTTATTCCTTTCACCCTATTTATAATCACTGCTAAAATTTTTTTATAGAGAAGGAGTTGTCCTTGCATTGGGAAATCCTCTTTTGGATATCTCTGCCACTGTTGATAAAGATTTCTTAGACAAGTAAGTTGTATGATTTTACTACTTTGTACAGAACCAGAAATGATTTCCCTTTACTTGAGTGTTACTGTGGCTTGGTAAAACGTTAAAACAGAGTACACCTTTGAACACCTATTATTTAAAAAAGCTTTGGATTAAAGTTGGGAGATGCATCCATCTGATCCATGCTTATTACTCTTGTTTGAGCATTTTAACCCTTAACAGAATTGATTAACATGTAAATTCTCCATGTAATAGTCATATGTCATCCAGCAAACAGGTAATGAGAAAACTCAAACTTGTCAGGTAGAAGTTATCTCGATCTAACACCAAATTCTTGTAACTAATTTACAAGGGAATATGTATCAGCTAGAGGGGAGAATTAACAATTAGATCTTAGGAGATAAAGGGTTAAATACTACCACTGAATTTCCTTTTGTCCATTCAAATTTGACTTTGATGCAAATGCTGTTTTGAAAAGGAAACCAAATGGTTCCTTTCTGTGAGTCCAACTCAGTCAGATATAAGACTTTAATTCAAGCTTGAGCTTTACTGGCTAACAAATAAAAATTTATCAGTGATTGCATTTGATTTATGCCTTTGTTACTTTTTTGCACATTATAATAGGTTTTTCTTTTTGTTCTTGTATTTACAGGTTTGAACTTGAAGCTAACAATGCTATTTTGGCTGAAGAAAAACACATACCAATGTGAGCTTAGAATAGAATTTTATGCTTATTGCACATCATTCAGATGAGGTGTAGTGATTGTTATTTTTGACTGTTTCAATAATTGCAAGCACATCATTTCAGGTATCAAGAAATGACAGAGAAATTCAATGCAGAGTTCATTCCTGGTGGAGCTGCACAAAACAGTATTCGAGTTACTCAGGTAGCCAAGTAAAGAACTATACAGGGATAGAGGCTGTGGTTTTTAACGCGGAGCAAAGTAAAATCTCCTATATCTTTGCACTTAGGATAAAATCAGATTTTTCACAAGTGGTCAAGATACCTCAAATTTTTCACAAAACTAAGCCCATTGTATGTAGGAAACCTCTTTTAGTTCAGCATTCTGTTGGGAGAAAAAGTAAATTAATATTTTCATGCTATTCCTATAGCTACAGTGTAGAATAATTTATATCTGAAAAATGTTACAATGTAGATTGATTACAAAAAGGAAAGCAAATAAGGAAGTGAAAATGGCACAGGTGCTTTGTGGTCAAAAGTCACTTATTGTTCTCCAATGTCTTCAAAAATGCAAGTTAAAGTGTGTTTTTTTATTATGAAAATACGGGTTTCCACAAAGTATTGTACCTTGAAAAGTGATTGATCGGTTTCTCTTAGGGTATGGAATTTGAAATGTAAAAGATTCCATAATATGAAATAATTTGATATTTGGAAAAGCCTTGTATGCATCTGAAATATTACCTTTGTGATGTTGGGTAGTTTGGTTTGGTTGTGGGTGAATGGCTTCTGTCTGCTAATTTATGGCATTGTATCATAGACTTGTATCTAGATTTAAGTCTCAGCCCTATGCTTTTAAGTCTAAACACAAACTACAGTTTGTTTGTAATGCTACCAGTCTAATATTTAACTGAACCCAATATGCTTAATAACATGGCAATGTTTGACTATTGCAGTGGCTTTTAGGAAAGGATGGCAAAAACACATCTTACATTGGCTGTATTGGTGAGTTTTAAGTTTTTATTTAGTTTTATAACCAGGGTTTTACTCCCAGAAGTGACTAAGACAGAATTTGAGAGGAAAGAAACATATCAAAAAGTGAAAATTTTGGATTTAACACCAAATTCTAAGCACAAAAGTTAAATGAAATGTACAGCAGACAGTGAAGAGAATTGAAATTTAGATCTTGGAAGTGAAAAGGTTAAATGCAATAGCCTCTATTTGGCATGAAAAAAAAGCTGGTATATTTGTCCTTGGACATTATCTGCTCCTTGAAGCTCACAGTTTTCCTTTAGTTGATTTTTGCTCTTGGAAACTGTTCACATCTTGGGACAGATAATGTCTGCAGACAAATATCTGTGCATATTTTTGTGCCAAATAGAGGCTATTGTTTATCTGTTAGGGCCCAGGTGTATAAAAGGTGTATACACCATACAATGGATAAATTGCTACCCAGTGGATGACTGTAAACAAAATGTACTGCGTTATTCACCAGACAGCGATTTATTTAGTGGATAGCACCATCCAGCATCCTAACAACATGGGCCAGGTAATCTAACACCAACTTTGAGTCACTAATTTACAAGGAAATATGTAACAGCTAGGGGGGAAGAATTGACAACCAGATCTTGAAAGTTAAAGAGTTAAGCCCTTTTCTTGTGAGAACTCAGCTATTTGGATGCTTACAAATATCCATTTAATTTCTGTCAAAGTTTTACCTCAAATAAATGTTTGGTTGGTAGCAATCTTCAGCTCTATGGTTGCTTTTAAACATTTCTTAACATTTATGTATGATTTCTAGGCAATGATGATTATGGGAAAATTCTGTCTGAAAAGGCCACAGGTGCTGGTGTTACTGTAAACTACTTAGTTCATGCTAAGGAACCCACAGGAACGTGTGCTGTGTGCATTACTGGAAAACACAGGTGGGTATTGAAAAAAATAATAGAAAACAGGAAGTGATATTTTAGAAGTAAGGTTTTCGTATTTATTTAAAGTCTCTGAAGCCAAATGTTATGTAAAAATTTAAGATGCAGTTTTGTTCAGACTTGACTGTGAGTACCTTGAGCATACAGGAATCTGTAAGTATATGTGAGGTAGCAATTACTTTGATTGATACCTAATCAAATTTACTGAACATGTCTTGGGACATGTGGGAGACACCACAGTTATGTAGGGTTAGCTTGCCAGAACATTGTGTGGAGAGATCTGGTTTTAGTTCCAACTAGGTTCATCACATTGGGTCCCTGGGCAAGACACTTGACTACCTTGCTGCTTCTCTCCCACATTGCTTTTCTTTAAACCTGAGTAACACTGGTGGACTGTAAGGGAAAACAGGGAATTGTTTAGGATGTAACATATTGGCTCCACACTCAGTTAACCCATGACACCCTAACATCAGTATGTAATTTATCCATAATGTTCATTATACATTTCTTAGGGTTCTGAAAAGGAGAATTTGTTTAACAGGCAAGAGTTCTTTAGTTGTTGATCATTTCCCTAATCTCATAACCTTAATGTTTCATTCAGGGCTGATATTGTCAGGAGAAGTTAGATGCCAGTCACTCTTAGGGGTTAAAGGGTAAAACTGGAATAAACTTGAGGACCTATGCAAGTTATTTTTATCAGAAAAGTTAACTGAAGAAAAGTGTAAATTATTAAGAAACTCTTGCTTCTAGGTCTCTAGTTGCCAACCTTGCTGCAGCCAACCATTACAGCAAAACAGAGCACTTGGATAAACCAGAAAACTGGGCTTTTGTTGAGAAGGCTGAAATTATTTATATTACTGTAAGTGCAGATTAAAAAAGTTCATCTCAAAACAATTTTATTGATTGATGCTACAGAAAGAAATACAGGTCAAAGATATTTTGACTAATAATGACAATTACAATTTCCTCAATTGTGACCAGTTTAAAAAACTCCTCTTTTCAGCTTATTCACTTGCCAAGTTGTTATCAGACAGTTTGTTATTGGGCAGTCAATAAGCTAATCACATTTAAAGTTGTAGTTTAAATCAACCAATCACAACATTAAACAATCTTTAAATGCAAAAAATTAATATCCCCTTTCTTTCATAACTTGGCTATTCTTCTTCAAATCTTAATTTATATGATTAACTGGCAATAAGACTGAGTGGAGTCTGATTTTGTCCGTAATCATACTCGCGATAAACAAATGGGACTCCCACTATGAGGTTGTCCAATTTTGAATATCACTTGTTTGATTACAGGCCATCTGCTTTTGTTTTCTTGCCAGTGCAATGTACACTCCATCATGTCATACTTCACCAACTTGTACAAACATCAGTAATGACAGCCATGAATCCTTCCTTTGGCAGTTATTCTTGTTAGTTTAATAACTAAAAGATGTTTACATAATGATATAGTTTATAGGTCTGGTCCTTTGATTTATTTCCTTATTAATATTGTTTACTCCTGTACAGGGCTTTTTCTTGACAGTATCTCCAGAATCAATTGTGGCAGTAGGCAAACATGCTGCTGAGAAAAACAAGGTATTCCTATCATTATAAAAGTTAAAGACAACAAAAAACCCACTCAATTAACTCTTTAATTCCTGTGAGTGACCAAGACAGAATTTCTCCTTACAATATCAATACGATATTAAGCAGACAAGTAATGAGAATAAAGAAAAATATCAGGGGATTATGATGTGATCCAACACTTAATTCTCCAAACTAACATCTCAAGAACTGTGTGGCAGACAGTAAGGGGAATTACTAGTGAGATCTTGGGAGTTAATGGGTTAATTGTGCTTTGAACCCAAGATGTGGTTTGGTAACCATTATCTGGGTGCCATAGAATTGAACTCCTCCAGAGCGTAAAATTTTCAGGCTTAATCATGTTGTGCATTTTTTCCAATTTCAGTTCACCTGTGAGGAACATCCGTTATTTTTTGTCATCCGAAATGTTGACCTACATGTGATCATTTATTTGTGAGTTAAGAACTAATTTTATTTTCTCTGAATTGTAGATCTTCACAATGAACCTGTCCGCACCATTCTTATGTCAGGTCTTCAAAAAACCAATGATGGACGCACTACCATATGTGGACATTCTGTTTGGAAATGAGACAGTAAGTGCATTAAGTCCTTGGACCCCTTAACCAGCCTTTTTCGTTCAATAATAGAAAAGAGATCCTTTTTGTTGTAAGGGCTGCGAAGTACTACCAAATTGAACATGTTCTTCGGGCTTTTACTCCAATTTCTAAACGATCTTCGTGTGTCCATACGTATAAAAATACAAATTTAAGTTATTTTGCCTTTTCCTGAAATTTCTTCACTAGAAACTTCGAGTTACATGTTGACTTAATCGCCGCGGACCCGGTGGAAACCATCGTTACACTCCTATTGGTAACAATCGGAGTTATTTTTTCTTCGAGTATGCCAGTGACATTTTCTTTCACTTCACACTAGGCATAAAATTCACCATCTTCATTTGCATAATCATTGCGCATTAGCATCACATATCGACATTCCTATCCTAGCATTATGTTGAAGTTTTTCACCATGGATCCCTAGTTGAACGGCCTAGCCTGCAACGATTCTCCTATCGCTCAGTGGTGCAGAATCCGAAGTACAAATCGAAAGGTCATAGCTTCGACTCCTGTTTGGAGCACTCAGATTTCTTTTTCTTAGAGTATGCCTGTCATCTCCTTTCACCCTTACACTTTGTTTTCCTGTTGCTTTTCTTTGTGTACCCAGTTGTAATCTGTGATTTAAGTGTTACCGAAGAAAATGAGTATGACAAATTATCTGGCATTTTCCCTGCCTTTGGAAAAAAATGTATTTCGCAACTAAAACTCATGAAATTTAACTTTCTTCCTCTTGCAGGAAGCTGGTATTTTCGCCAAAGAGCAAGAACTTGGAGTAAGTCCGAAAGTGTTTTTAACGTATGTGTCACTCTTTTTCACCACCACTGACAATACTTTCCTCCAAGTAAGTTTCAGGCTGCAAAGGATTAGGAATTGGTGCATACCTTGCTAGTGCGATCCAATAGGACGCTTTTGTGCAGACTATCCTGAGAATGGATTGATAGTTTAACAGAAATTGATCTTCAGCGACAGGGGCCCGACAGGATCAATGGAGGCGATGGAGATTTCTTAGGCTCTGTAGTCCTATCTTGCGATCAGTTGGGAGGGAAACTTGGATTACGTTTGTTACGTAATAGATCTGGCACAACTAATTGGAGGAGCGAGCGTTTAGGGAAGTCATCCTATTTCCGCACGTTTTTGCCTCTATTCCTTTTTTGGCGTGTGCCTCACCTCAAATTGCCCACACCTTTCTATCTGAAAACCTGGCCTAAACTGCGCACAGGTCAAACAATGATCATTTCTTGTGTTATCAACAGACAGAAGACTTGAAAGAAATTGCGATTAAAATAGCAGCACTTGAGAAAGTTAACAAAGACCGCTCGCGAATCGTGGTGATAACTCACGGAAAGGAACCGACTCTCGTTGTTAGAGGTAGGAACTTACTATGTAACGCACCGTCTAAATCTCAAAATTTTACTTACCAGTGTACATAAACAATAGCAAGTAGAACTCTGTGATTGGTCCATAAAACTCGCGCCACTTTCTCAACCAATCAGATGTAGATTGGCCACAGTAAATAGTTTCTAAAGTTGACGTATCGAGCGTTGGCCCTCTGCTCTGATATGGGGGGGGGGGGGGTGACGTTCAGCTTTAGAAACTTTTTACGGTGGCCAGTACACGTTATCAACTCAGTTTTTAATACAAATTATCTAGTTATACTCCTCCACCGACGCAGCAGCGCGGTTTCTTTAGAAATTTACTCCCTTTATTAATTTGTAAATTAATCACAACTTGGTTGCCCGCGCTTTCCCGCTCCGGTAAACAATTTCTTTTCTTCTGATTGGCCGCGCTCTATTTTCAGAGTAGGAGTAGTCCGAGATCGTTGGCTTCTAGTTACTTGTACTAAGTTAGTGTTGTTTCCCAAAGCTAAAGCAATGTAGACTGTGTAGGTCACAATCCCGTAGTTCTTCAAATTGTCAAAGAATACCTCGCTCAAGCCACGTGGAAATACGACTGAGAAGGACTAGGGTTCATTTGCCTTAGTCCCTTTATCTCCGCGGTTATTGAAATATCGTCGCCGTTTCTCGAAAGTCTCGGTAACTGAACGGGCGCGAAGCCAATTTTTTTAAATCAAAGTTTAAAGAATAGGAAAGCAGGTTCTGGCTCCCTAACCATTCCATTTTCTTTCTTTAGCTGATAGTTTTATTATAGAATTTTCAAAACTTTTAAAACCCCCATATTGAAGGAGAACATACAAGCTTTAGCAGCCCTTCCAGGAATTTGCCTCAGGCTGGCAAAATGCTAAAAAAAAAAAAAAAAAGGAAAGAAATGTAGAAGATTGACGCGGAATGCAAATAACGCGTCAAACTTTCTAAGATACCCAGAACTGCGGTTTGTCGACTGGTTAACCTTCCTTTGACCTGGTTTCAGATGGTAAAGTCACAGAATACCCAGTGATAGTGATCAAAGAGGAAGATATCGTAGATACAAACGGAGCTGGTGACGCCTTTGTAGGAGGTGAGATCGCTTAGACGTAGTTAGTCCTCTTTACCGCCGTTGTTTAGTCTGGCTACGCAAGGGGGAGAACACTGGGAACGAGTTATGTTAACTAAACAAAACAACGACTGCGCAAAAGACGAACGTTTAGCTACTATATATCAAAACTTTAGCTGAGCTCCATGTTCATTCTTTCTTCAGCTCTGCCCCCTTGTTTACTAGAATGAAAAATTCTGTCCTCTGTCCATCATTTCCATGTGTAATGCTTGCTCACACCCATTTGGTAAAGAGCTTTGCATTTTATTACTATTCATCTTTGGAAAGAAGCCTAAACCTTAACTAAAGTTTTAAGCTTCTAATTCAATTTTTCATACGTTTTCTGACAAAATTTAGGGTCGATTTACTTTTGTTTTGCTTTGTTATGGATTTAAATTTAATAAAGTTAGATAAACCTCCGCAACTAACTTTGAAACCTGGCTTTTCGAGAGATAGCTTTACAAGAGAATTTATGTCAATGTGTAAACTGATTGTTCTGTACAACGATTACAGAACTTCTCCATTTATGAAGAATTAAGAATTTCAAAGCAAGATTTTCTTGCAGGTTTTCTTAGCCAGCTCGCCCAAGGAAAGCCAATTGATGAATGTGTCCGCTGCGGTCACTATGCTGCCAACCATGTGATACAGCAGTCAGGTGTCACGTTGACTGACTTACCAAGCTATTCATGATCTTTCGAAACTGCAACATTATTTCAGGCTCTGTAGGAATCATTTGAAATAAATTAACTTCGTGAGAAGCTTCTTGTGATTTGCTTTGTTCTACGGTTGTGCAGGCTCAGATATGTAATTTCTGTCCTATGAGTGAGCACCGCTGACTAGCCTTTCTCTGTTAATAACGTTGTAAAGTTTTTTTACATCATAAGATTAATGTCATTAATTTTAAGACGTCGTTAGTTTTGAGACGTCGTTAAGTTGCTTAACGACGTCGTAACAAGCCTTGAAATCTGATTGGTCGTTTTGTTAAACTAAGTCTTCTTTATTGGCTGGGAAAAAGATCCGATTCAGGCAAAAAACGGTGCGATTCGAGACTAAATCACACCGATGAGAGCCAATCATATTCCAAGGATCACCAGTGATTTCAAAATAGATGTCATTATATTTAATTTTTGACGCGTCTTGGTGATAGATGTAGAAGCGGTTACTAGCAGTTAGATTTTGGTACTAAATTTTTTGGTACTAAATTCTAAATCTTGAAAAGGGGTGTAAAGTGCTTAGAACAGCAATGTATCGGCGCCATAGAGATTATGTTACTATTATTATTATTATTATTTTCATTTATCATGCCATCATAGCATTTAAGAAGTCTCTAATTTCAGTAAGAACTTAAATTTTTTGGCGATTTCATAAGTTTTTATTGCGATTTACAGCTTATGACGTCTGTACTTTAAACAGAGTCGTTAAGTTTGTAAACGTTTGTTAAAGTTAAAGACGCTGTTAATTTTAAGACGTTATTAATTTTACTCTGGAGTATACTTAGTATTTTACTCAGCCAAATAGACCCCTAACAATACCGCGGTTCCCTCTCGATTTTCGTATCTATCTTTCTCGCACCTATTCCCCCAGATATGTTGTAAGCCAGAAACATGACGTAACTGGCAGCTATCTCTGTTTTTAAGACATTAAGGTCTGTAGACACCAATAAATGAATTAAGGCCCTCCTGCAAAAGATTCTAGGGCTCGATTCTACAATACTTCCTTTCCCAGTTGTCAATTCGTTCTCTTAGCGCGCGCGACAAAATTGACGCGCGCGACATTAAGATGAACGTCACATTCAGGAATGACTCGTCATAAAGGAAAACCGGATCATCAATTGGAAAGCATCGTTTGCAGAGAAGAGACGTGTTGCACGTTTGACCGAAGAAAAATAATCAGCTTTTAGAGGTTACTAGAGTTGTTGCTTCGAATATTGGTTGACAAGGATTGTTTGCCCTATACAAGGTGAGGAAACGAACAGTACATTTGTGATTAAAAGTAGAAATGATCAGATCTTTCATTGCTCATTCGCTGGAAGTTTGTACTCTAAGGAGCGAGTTTTTTTTTACCACAGGAGGGATGAAAGTTACGATCGTTTTAATCTGTTTTTTGCTGGCAACGGCAAGTCCCACTGGAGAGCGGAGTGCTAAGTTCAGCCACTCCCTACCCAGTCACGCTAGGTATCTGACGCATCTGACAACAGCCAGTGGTAAGAAAAACCTAAATAGATATAGAAATAGTTTTCATATCTTAATACGTGCGCAATGATTAGTCAATTTAGCGGGTTTTATTTAACTATGCGGCCCGTTTAAATTTAAACGTTCCCCCTCTGTTTGAACCCAGAGATATAATAAAGACCTTACTAATCTTGTTTTCTCGGTCCGCACTATAAGTTGAGGAACGTCGCTTTTTTCACTCCAGTTTATGGCCCACGCGCTTCGCGTTTGTTTCTGTCAATGGTGAATGATTATGCCAAGAACACTAGCATGTAAAACACTGAGAACAGGCTTTGCTGAAAAAAAGAAAAAAAAACAACAAACAAACAAATTTAAAAAGAAAAGCAATCGAGGCTGTTGCTCTATAGTTTCGGTTTTCATCAAGTTTATCTTTACTAAATTTTTTCACAACGAAGATATATTTGCTCCTAATTTTACTTGTGATCATGCATAAATAAACAGGCTCTTTGGCATTTTTTTCCAGATGTCCTGTTTCCTACAATATTTACTGTTTGTGGAAGTCTTTTGGCATTGTCACTGATAGCAGTACACACAAAAAGTTATGTTTGGCTTCGAAATGACAAAGTTGAGAAGAATGGCGCCCGTTTGGATTTTTCACCTGGTCCCGTTATCCCTCTTTACGTCCATCGTGTCACGCAAGAAAGAATGCAATCAGCCGCTAAACGCCCTGTCACACAAGTCAATAGGCTCCCAGCGAGCTCAGCGAGCACTGTTAAGGAGGCTACTGAAGGTGACGGTCGTGAACTGTGGAAGAAACGGCGACAAATGCTGCGCGAGAAAAGAAAAGAGAGACGTGCAAAGGGACCGCTCATTGATCCCGAGGTACTGAAAAGAATCAACCAGGAGTGGCAGTTGATTTACGGGTTCACAAACAGAGATCTATTCCACATTAAAAACGAGTTAGAAAATACGGTTGCCAAGATTCGCTCTGTTTATTCTAAGAAAGACAAGGCTATCAAATTTGACGATTCCGTTCACGTTATGTTTGTCGAGAAAGAAAACAAAGGACGTCGGGTGAAGAGATCGCGAAAAATGGAAAAACATGCCACGAAATGTGACACAGAATCTCATTCAGCAGCTTATATTCAGTTCATTGTTTGAGGACTGCAGATAAGACAAATAAATCTATATAAATTGTATATTTACAATGACTCTACCATTTTAATTGTAGAATCAGACACAATAAAACTTAGATGTGATTTCAATGTGGTAGCAAACTCGTATTTCAAACGACGTGTTATATACCTTCACTACGAGTATGAATTAAATAATCATATATATGTGTTCTCTTAAAAAAAAGTTTTTCAAATTCTGTTCCGACTCTCTTGGCCGTTGGGGCCTATCAACGATAATTCGTTATCTCTAGTGAAGTGGCCTTGTCAATTGTGCTATTTAAGCCAGAAAACACATCCCGGCAAACTTTAGGCGAAATCGTTTGCGACAGCGACTTCCTCTAGCATCGTTGTATGATGTCCTTCAGTAGCACTATCATTACATAATGGTTTTGAAGTCTTATGCTAATGTATCAAGAGCGTATCCACGAGAAAAGCAGGCAGGGGGTGGTAATGTTCAAATCACTAATTTAGCTCAAACTTGGCGTAAATACGATCTATCATGAAAGTATCTCGCTTTGCAACTTTGCGTCATCCAGAGCTCATGTTTGATTGGTTCTTTGTGAGTGCCTTTGTTTATCAACCAATCAGATTGCCCTGTTGATGTTGTTCTTTTTTTTTTTTTTTTTTTTTTTTTTTACTATTTTTGCTTTAAATTACCTAAGGCTTTTTCCTGCACTAAATTTCCTTCTTAGTTCAGTATATTTCCTGAAATCTGCATTTCTCTCAGCTAATCAGAATCGAGAAATTTAGAAAGGAAATATAAGATCAGTTTGAATGAAAACATCAATCAGATTTCAATCCCGCTGTGCTAGTCGCACTGACATCGACTTTCCGTGAACGAAGATGTATCCTATCCAAAACGTAAATTGTCGAGATTGCTTCTTCACAATGCCAGTACTCTATTACAGACAATATACCACTGATTTTTCGTCTCTTATCGAACGAAAGGTCGATAAGCGGTTTTTCCTCCAAAGTACTGAAATCAGGGGCACCCGGTTGCTGGAATTCGACAGTCCTTCAGAACTGTCATTAGATATTCTCAGACAGTTTTCCCTTTTTATGAGTATTCATCTCAGTTTCGGAAGTTTTGTGATGGCTTTTACTGCTCAATTATGTAAGAATTATGACTAGAGGTGGTTGCTCAAGTACTAATTGCGAGATATGATAATACTTGTTCAGTATTCAATAACAATTTAAAGCGTCTTCTCCAGCGACTCACCATAACATAGGTAAACAAGTGACGAAAATTCTGCCCAAGCAACAGATACAGGTATCTATTTTAGTGTCTTATTTTATTTTTTCATTTCAGTTTCCAGTTTCGGTTTCTGACATTGGGTTCCTGTGTGAATCAACTCTCTTTCCTACCGACCAATAATATTCAAGCATGTCTTTAAATAAACCCTGCATCAGAGGTGATATGAAAACCACACATTTTATTGACCATCATCAGATGACAAATGAGTGAAGAAGAATCTTACTTGAACAAACGGGAGCGATGGATGCTGAGGCTCTTAAAAAAATACTAGGACCGAAAACCTTAAACCTGCTAAGTTACGTAGCAGTTATCTTGTGGTTCGGACTCGCAGTAACCCTTTCTGGTGTCTTTGTGGACATCGAACACAGGGAATCCAGGTTTGACTTTCACTGCAGTGGGGCTCCAGAACGCAGCGACGACATCGACAACAGCGAACTTTACCGGGGAAAGTGTTTTGAGCTATACGAGAGGCGGTATAACGAATATAGTGTCCCTGTCTATGGCTTCGTGATTGTACATTGCTTCCTTGTGGGGTTTGTTTGTGCAGTTTACGCCCAGATAGCGAGTCCTATAGTCGATCAGTTACAGAACAGCAAACAGTCACACGACGATGAAGGGAGACAGTCACGCAACGCCGAAAAAGAAAGAATGGGACGCAAGCTTTTTCTAGCTTACTGTTATCAACTTTCCATAAGGCTTGTCATAGGGGTATTGTTTATTATCTTACAAACTCTGTTGCTCTATCGTTTCGAAATTCTCCCCAAATTTCATTGCTCAACAACAGGAGAAGATGATCAGCGCAGAAATATCCCACTCGAGCTCGATTGTCACAATCCACGGGCAAAGAAGAAGACCTTCTGGTTGCGTGCTCTTCTCGTAACAAATGGAACTTACGTGCTTCTTATTTTGATTGAAATGCTCTGCATTTTTTTGCGAAGAAAAACGTTTCTTACTGACCACCTAAATATTCCCGACTCGCCCCAAGGCCGCTCACAGCAAAAGGGACGGAAATGAATATGATGTCATTCTTATTAGGACATCTCTCCGCAACCAACGAACCCATAGCCAATGATTGAGAGCATACCAAGAATATTAACAGAAAACAATGTTCAGAGCTTGGATAGCCGACCTTTCCGAGTTAATCGAGGCAAAGCCAAAATTAATCATCTGACACTCCACAAATTTATACTGATACAGTAAATTAGAGAAAACTTAATTTATAGAGAGTAGCACACTGAATAAAACTGATGACACAGTGGCCCTCTATAAAATAAAATTAAAAGTATGGAAATATCGTAGGTATAAAGGGCTTTTTTTTGTTAACATTGCCTCATCCATATACGAGGTGATTTAATTTCGAGGAGCTTGGGAAACATCGAAAAAGTTGGTCATGTCTAAGGCGTAATTGATTAAGGATCTGCTTGAGGTTAGGGCCTTCAGGCAAGCTGGCATGACCAAGTCTAAAACCTTAACAGAATCAAATAAACCCTTTCACCTTCCTTTCTCTAGTGAAATAAAACTGAGTAAATGTAATCTAATCGTTTTAATCAATTCCTTCCATTCTCTTTGCCCAAGAACATAGTGGAAAATTCAAAATTATTTCGTATTCTGACACTCCGAGCCTCCTTTTTAAAGCTCAACCAACATTTTTCACTTTACTTTCGGTTACTTTCCCTTCCAAGTAAAATCAGCGAGCCATTTGTTTTCGCGGTCTAGGACAAGGGGCGAATTGGGTTAGAGTTAGCGTTAGGGATTATGCAAGAACTAGAAGCCAAGACAAACCTTCATAGTTACAATTCTATAACAGTCTCAGAAATAAGTTTCTACGGCGATGATGCTGCGGATCAGCGAAAGCTAAGAAACTTATTTTCAAACGATAGCTTTAGGCCTCATTTGAAACCATCAATAAATCCTTTGCTTTAATTACTCCACCATGCATAGAAATATCCCTTTGTGACCGAACATTCGACAGCTTTTTAACGAAAACTGAAAATGAAACGGCGTGTCTTCTTTTTTGAACATTTCATCCTAACCAAATAATTTCTGATTTGAAAGAATTTAATTAAAGCTCACGGTATTATTTAGAAAAATACAGCAACTCTAGGAGTTTTCGAAGCAGGTTGGTCTTCTTCGTGAGCAAATCAAAAGGTCCATCTACCGGTGAGAGTCAAGGCGACTTTGTATTTTTGAAGACTCATTCCATCGGGTCTAGACTCTCTATATCAAGTAAAGTCCTTAAAAAATTGGGTTGCATTTACACCAGAAGCTATACATCTCTCGTTAATTTTGGTCAGCGAACAATTAAAATCGCCACCCACGATCAAAATTTTTCCAGCATCTTCTTTGAATGGTCTCGAAGCCAGTATATTGAAGCGGGAAGTTTTAGTGTCCATCATTTCGTGCGTCATTAATACCGAGCGAGACCTGAATACGAAATCTCGATTGTGGTTAGCATGACGAGAGGGACTGGTGTAAACAAATAATGAAAACATGGCGGCCAAAAGCGCACTTGAACGTGGAATAACATCAGTCTGGCAAAAACTTTTGACTGTTGTCAACAATGCCTTGGTTTATCTTGATAGTAGAACAGCTGAATGGACTCACTGGTGTGGTAATCTACAAGATCTGATTGATGCAGGAGCGCTTAATGTCTGCGACATTTCTTCTGGAAGAGTGAGTAATGGTCTTGATTTTCACAGATATCTTGTTTTAACTTTTAAATTCTTAATTGAAAGTCCAGAAAGGAAACAATTAAGATCATTAGCTCATTGAGTTATAACAGGTGATATTACGAGTGAAAGATTTTCGGAGATCGTGCGTGCTTATTATTTTAATTTTATGGACTACTTAAGCTTCAGAACGAAGAGATACCGATACATAAATTACTTTTTTGATTGTCTTCATCTTGCTAGCAAGCCAACAATACTAGCATCTTTAATAGTCTTAATGGAAATCTTACACTTGCCAACAAGTTTCCGTTTTTTGATTTTTCCTTGGCCCCGTTGAAACCGCTTTGTACTTTTATGCGAGATAACGATTGAAAAGATTTTGAAATTATGGCCCTTCATTTCTGATCAAATGGTAGGTTTTTTAATTACCTATATATCATGCACCAATTTCAGGCAAATCTATCAATTTCAGTTTATCGTAACTCTTGCTCCTATTAACCTATTTTGTTTCCATTCACCTTATTGTTGCTAAATATTCCGTTAACCTTTTTTTCTAAAGATCTCATTAGTAATTCTCCTTCCAGTCTGCCATACAACTCTTATGATGTTGGTTTTGAATTAACAAATAATCCCCCAGTTGTTAGTTTTCTTTATCCTCATTACTTGTCAGCTTTTGTTCACTCATTAAAGAGCTAATAAATTAATCACCTTTCTCCCTGTTATTTTCAGGGTGGAAATGAATCAGAAACAAAAGCTGTGTTTGTGATTGGTACTCTTCTTCAAAGTGAGACTCTGGACTTGATTCATGCCATTGTAGAATCAAGTGATTTTCAGCACTGCACAATCCTTTGCACAGTGCCTGAAAATGTGCATTGTTTTGCAAGACATGTTGAAATAGGAGAAATATCACCATTTGGGGAAATATCACAGAAACTTAGAGAGTGGATGGGGAACATGGTAGGTTTAAGTAATTGGAAGGATAGGGTTGAAAATGTGGAAAAAATTGCTTAATTTTTCCTTGTTTTTCTCTTGCTCGCAGCCTGGTATAACGAAGTAATAACATGATTTCAAGGGCGAGAGTAATTTATAGTCTTTGAAAAATCTATAAGAGCTTACTTACACCAAATTGCACTCAAATGACATGACAAAAGGAACACAGAAAGTCAAGAGAGACAAAATTCTGACAGTGCATGCTATTTGTAATTTGTACTTGCTTTACAACCTTGCACTCATATTACAACTTTGCACTTGTGTTACATAAAAAATGCTCTTGTTTCAGCAGATCAGAAGAGCATAATTTTTTTCATTTAATATATTGTTATACACATTGATGATGGTGCAAAGGGGGGTTCTGATCTCATTTTATGCATGGTTTGTATGAAAAATTCATATATCATATGTGTAAAAGGGAAAACTTCAAATTACTCCTTTTTTGTGCAGGGTTTCAGATTAATCAAGTGTAGTTTTCACAAACTGGCAGACAAATTTGCAGTTAATGTTCATACTCGCCTTTCTGTAAAATTCATGCATGAACCCTTTTCCACCCTTATCAATTAAAAAAAATTATTTGGTATTTGCTTCACTGATTTTTATATGTATTCAAGGAAATAAATATGCAAAAATTCAGGTTTGTTAGTAGCCACATATTAAGAAACTTCTATTTGTTTACTACAGTATGCCACTGTAGATGTCCACTACTTGCCCCTGTTTCCTGCTGTGGTTTGTCCTGGTCTTTTCATTACTCCTGTGTTTTCAACCTTTTTTCCTCTACTGCCATCAGACGTACCAAGACTACAAAAGTTTCTCAGGAGTATGGTATGATTTTTATCTAAATACCCCTTCTATTGGAGACTGAGTTATCAAGAATTCACTTTAAATTTAACTACATTTCAACATCAGAAGATGGGGCTGCATGGTCCTTGAGATATTTACCCTGTACCAGTATTAGACAAACTACAAATCTTACACAGTATTCTATATTTTTTTTAAATTAAATGTATATTTTGCTGTTTGTTTAAGTGCTGTGTGTGTGACATGTTGGGAACTTATCTAAACTGTCTGAAATTAACAGGGTGACAAAAGAGTATTTAACAGCCTGAATGACTTTGAGGTGACTTCTCTTCCTCATAATCTGCAATTGAAAGTCAAGGTAGGTAATGAATGTCTTTGCAGCATTTTGAATTGAAAGGGCAATATGCCCACAAATGCTAAGATTGGGCAGGGCAATAATCAGGAATCTGAAAATAATATAGAACAGCACGCAATTTCTACTTTGTTGAAAATTTCCCTTTCTGTAAAACTTTAAAAAAAAAAATTCAACACTTCTCTAATGAATCTGTTTGGTTGTGGTCATCTTTCATATAAAAGATAAATGCTGCTTTAAACCTGCAAAGAAAGAAAATATCAAAGTTTATGGGATTTCATTTTCTAACCTTCATCCAGTAAGTGAGTAATATGGAGGTCCTAATGATAAACCCCAACCACTCCATCAATGATAAATGTGACTTGAGTACATTATCCTTAGTTATTTCTTACCTTCACCTCACTGTTTCAGATGTTTGCCTTTGGTTTGAACAGTTTGTTTGAATTGTTGGAAATCAGTGAGGATTGTTATGGAGTAGGATATCTCAGCAAAGTGATAGCTACAGAACTTGCAAACTTACCAGCAGCTAGAACAAGAAGAAAGGTACATCAGCCAATCACTTGTAAATTGGTCCCATTGCTTTCAATGAGAAACTCTTATTAAACTTGGCTTAGGTGACAAACACCTACCTACAGGTAGGATTTGCATGTCATCGACTGTAAAAAATTATCTTTGGTTTTTATCCTCAGGTCTAAAATCTAGCATCCTCTTTCTACCATTGCATAAAGTCAATTTGGTACAGTAGAACCTTGATTTAATGAACCTCTATATCACGAACAATACTCTTCAGTGTGCCCAAAGTTACAGTAAAATGTATGGGAAAGAACCTCAAATAACGAAGCTTGATATGACAAAATCCTTGTTATGATGAACACAATCCAGAAGCCAAAATGTATAATATACCCTGATATAACGAACAAATGTCAACACGTGACCAAGGACAAATGTGAAACAGATCAACAAGAATCAGTATCCTCCAATTCTGTAACAATAGAACAACTTCACAGTTAACAGCTCACTATAAATGCCAACACTGACATTATTGACATATCTGGCTTTATGCTCTTTGTCTCTTATTAGTTCTATTAAGTTGAATTTAACCTCTTTGTTTTTGAAGGCTTCTTGTAGTTAAAGGTGTAAGAGGCAGAAATTTCCAGTGACTTCCACTGAAATTTGTCCTCTTTACTTCAAAAACAAGGTGCTGTAGCTATGTACAGACCTGTACAGTGCATGTGTACTGTAGCTTCATATAGACATTAAGGCACAAAATGTTATTTACCGTGATCATTCCGATCTCAAAATGCTGGGTAGTGCAATATCACACCAAAAAAAAAAAACATCTGTTAACCATCCCTTGATATAACAAACAATTTACTTGTGTTTCCATAAATTCCTTAAATTGAAGTTTTCAGTATTTATTTAATAATGGACCCAGGATATAATGAGCTTAATTCCCCAGTCCCTTGGCATTTTCTTAAATCAAGGTTCCACTGTAGCTTTCTTACAGAAAATTATAGTTAAATCTGACATAATGATATGCATGATGTCTGTCTGGGACTTTATTTTCCTTTGTCCCTGTTGTTTGTAAAAGGTCTGTCTGTGAATTTTGATTAAATTTACATAATAGTCTGAGAAGAAATGGATGTATTAAACTGCAGTCTGTTTTTGATTTACACTGGTCAGAGCTTGAGCAGCCGTGGATCACTGATTTTGGTTGACAGAACACTTGATCTGGTGGGAGCAGCAAGCCACACATTTGATACACTTGCTGATAGGATCATCCAGTCATTGCCAAGATTACCACAACACACCAGTGATGTTGCTGTAGATATGTCACCACTTTGCTCTCCTGGCAGGTATGATAAAGGTCACATTTTTATGAAAGGAGACCTCTTTTTCATAAATTTGGTGCAGCTCTTAACCTTTTAACTCCCACTAGAGGTAGGGTTTCATGTCACTCTCCTTACAAGTACATTAACTAGCAATGGGTTGAGGAGAATACTTGGATCAATATCTAAGCAACTGCCCACCTACTGCTCCCCTAACCCAACAACAGTCAATTGATGACAAGTTAAGGTCAATGTTGGGTTAGAGGAGGGGTAGGTGGGCAGTTGCCCAGATACTGATATTGATCTGAATACTCAATCTTATCATTTGGGAGATGTTATCTTGATATGACATAAAATGGGCTCAACATGCAAATGAATAGTAGTTAAAGGGAAATATATCATGTTATTTACTTGATTTAGCCCCACAGCCTTGTTACCTTTATTTCAAAATCATGTTTTAGAAATGACAGCTAAATTTTTAAAATGATTTGTAGCTATCCTGTAAAACATAATTAAGTAATCTCATTTTTTTCACATCAATTTTTCAAGGGTAGGGTAGATTATTGAGTTTAAACAAGCATGATAGCTCCTGCGTGTAATCTTCAAGGAAAGACCTCATTCTCCTGCTTGCATGTTGCATTTATTTGAGCACAGAATTTTTTGGAAGTCATGCTTCTGTTTATGGTGCTAAATCACATGGGACACTTATCTGAGAAATACAATAGGTACAAGGCTGAACAGGTCATTCTTTCTACTCTTCTTGTTTTCAGTTCAACTCCACACACTGTGGCGCCAGGCTGCTTAGCACATCCTCGAGATCTTTCTACCCAGGCTCTTCTCTGCTCCATGATAACCAAGAGACTAAAGGTGCCCTGCACATGATAAATATGTTTTATTTTTTCAGACTTCACTGATATATATTATAAGTTATTCTATTCCATTGATATGTGCATCTCCTGCCACCTTGAACTTGAGATCCCATCCTTGGGTGTGGACCTGTGTCAGAGTATCACAGACTACCCTGGACCTCTCTGTTTCAAGGCAAAGAGAAATAAAAAAAAGTTTTCCTAATTGTTATGTACTGTCATGAGAAGCAACAAACAAATGATGAAGTATGTAAAAATCTATTTTAACAGTTCTAACAGTTATTTATAACCACTCAGCACTATCTGATCATTTGCCAATGCTTTACGCAAGCCATTCTTTGCCATATTTGAGAAGTAAATCTCATGTTTATAACAAGTACCAGTATTACTTTGTTTTTTTTTTCTGTGTCATATTTTTTTGCTATTGACATATACCCTGATTTTTGTCTCTAAGGAAAGCCTTATGGATTTGTCAAGACAGTTACAGGATGCTTTGACTAAAGAATCACTGATACAAAAGAACAAAGGTGTTCAGAATAAAATCACAATAGAGCAGCTGGTATCCATGTCAGAACATTTCAGGTATATCTACATTGTTTTTATACATAAATTTAATACTTACTCTCAAGATTGTGCACAGTATATTTCTGTTCTACCTTTAGGTGACTTTGAGTTTCTTTGGTGCAAGTAAATACTCTTCTCCCTTTCTTAGAGGTCAGCCAAAGTGTTTACAAAGACATGGTGCACTGCTGCAGTTGGTCAGAGCTACAATTGCAGCATTGAAGAATGAACACAATTCACAGATGGAACACTTGCAAGCTATAGAAAAAGTAAGTTTTCTATAAATTTTTCTCCCAGTTCTCGATGCCAATTAGTTGATACAGACTAAATAACCTAAGTTTCTGGCATCATCCATGTTGTAGCATTTATGATGAAAAAATTGTCAAATACTACTAGTAAACTTTGTGGCTGGTATGACGCAGCGTTTTGTCTTGGTCAAGAGACTCATCAGATACCTTTCATAAATTTAAAGTGAACTTGTCAAGCATTGTGTTCAAAGTCCTGTTCATGGGGTTTGCAAAGTCAAGATATTAGTAGTCTGCCATTAGCATTGTCCTTACAATTTGCTGATGCTTATTTACAGTATTGTGGCTGGTTGGGAATATTGCCTTTGAAGGGTGGTTATTGTTCTCCAAAAATCTAAAGTGATGGTGAAATGAAAATAAGGATGAATTAGTTGGATTGAACATTGTGCTAGGATTGCAGGGTCATGCACTGAAATCCTGGCATCTTTTTTCAGTTGCAGGAAATTGAGAAATATCACAGGAAGGATCATTTCATGATTTAATTTCATCAGCACAACTCATATGAAATCTCTCAAAAATCGAATTTCTAAAGGCATTATGAAGTATGAAATATACAGTCATTTAAAAGGACACTAGACAGTTCTCAGTTTCAGTTCATTTGGCCCAGTGTCCAATTCACAAGACACAATTATTAAATTTCATTTCACTTATTTTTTTTCTGAGAGATTAATTCTTTTTTATTTTTAAAGGGTTTAATTCTCCACATTGGAGAACATGGACCTCAAAGTGCTTTATCAGAGGTGATAAGTGCGTTACAGTCTGACAGTAGACAGAGGTGTGTATGTAAGCTCTTCCTCTTTTGTTTTTTAATATGTCTCATCCATTTGAAGCCAAAGGTAATGCGGAAAAAAGGCTATTAACTACTTATTGTGAACATATTTTACAGAGTGGTCTAAAGTTGAAGCAGTTTTCTGGTAGTTTCATCCCCAAACATACTTACTCTTCCTTCTTTTCTGTAAGGTTTTGGTTGTTTATGTCTCACTGATATCTTTAAGATGTGCTAGGCCTTTATTATAACCTTGAGGATAAGGTAGCTTATGGCAAATATTATCAAGCATGGAGTTTGGGGATCATTTTACACTTGTTTTATATTCTTTTACAGATTTGTAGCTGTAGAAGATGTTTTGCTTGTCCTGGTGTTCCTATACTCACTTACTGGTGGACAGGATTGCTTTGACTCACCCATGGAAGAAGAACAAATCAAAGTATGCACGACCTCTTATTTGACATGATGATGTTTTGACTTATCTATGTTACAATCTGTGTGCTATTAGTTTGCTAAGCTGAGTTTTATGTAAGAGAATATATATATATATATATATATATATATATATATATATATAAAATTATGTAATTTATTACATATGATTGGTATAAACAAGTAATTGATGTTGGAGCAAGAAACACAAAGCTAATGCAGTTCTAGATTGCTTTCAATATTCAATTGAAAATTGTTGAGTTAATACTGATTATGCTATTAATGCACAGCTGGGTAATCCTCATTACTTGTCTTGCTATGTCTTTGATACTTTTCACAGAACATGCTGGTGAATAGCATACTCAGTGGAGCGCTGAAATGCAACAGTGAGCAGTTCTTAGGTTTGTGACAACCTTTGGGAACTCCAGGGGTTTCAAGGGTGTTGGAGGACTTTTAATGAGGGATGAAGAAAGGGGAGGAATGGGAGCCTCATACATCTCAGCCATCCTTCTCCCCCCTCCCCCCTCCCCCCTCCCCCCTCCCCCAGTTTTGCTACACCCCTCAGCCCAAGTGATCCGGCAACAAAACTGATGGTTTTATCGATTTTCATGATATGGAATGACCTGTGGGAGAAATTTTGACCCTCTTTAAAAACAATTAATGTCAACGTCGTTAACGTTGTGCTTAGAGTAACTCTTTTTTTATTTGGAGTAAGAAATGTTCCCCATTTACTACATTCTGATTTGCAGTCCAGCTCTTTTTTTAAGAACGCAATCACACCCTCGCCCAACCCCCCTTAGTTCACACTGATGAAGTTTCATTTATTTCTTGACATAAAGGATCGGAACTGTCGGAGAAGACCGTAAGAAGTAGAATTTCGGATGCTTTTGAAAAAGTTCGAGGCGTTAGCTTGGCGAGAGAAGAACTGCAAGTGTTCAGGTATTGTTGGATAATGCATAGAAATGTTGAGGTTTGTGTGAATTATAAGTGTTACGTTTGACTTGTTTGGGATTACCTGTAATCTGTGTTTTCCTTCTTTTTTGAAAGAAATGTATTTCAGATGGGAACAGCATTGAAACCAGCTCAATATTATCCTCTCGTCAAACAGGTTTGTTCGCATTTGTCATCTTGTTACTGTTAGTGATGCTTTCTTTTTGTCTGCCACTATTATGGGGTTTTTGGACTAAATAACTTATAAGTTGCAACAAGAAGACATAACAACTGGTTGCTGTCTGTTTTGTGCAGTTTATCAAAATACCAGAAACAAACTTACGTTACTGTCGGCTTTATTATGATAGAAGCTTGGTAATTAATGCTCTAGATTGCAAATCGAAAGTTCGTGGCTTTAGTCCATGGAAGGTCATTTTTTTATGTTATTGGACAAGACACGGTACCCTGACAATGCCTCTCGCTACCTATAATATATATAATATATATAAACGGGTACGTTTATCCACCGAAAATATAGGGAGAGGGGGGTGGTATGGGTAGAGTTTAACCCGTGATGCAGTGACATCACGTAGTGGAGGAGTGGCACGCTTTTTGCAGACGAAACTGAGTCAGAGTAACCCTCGGTGGCCATGTGAGTCACTTTATTATATTTTGCACTTCAGTAGACTATACTTTAGAAACACTTTTCAGAGCACTGTTTTAGTAACAAAGCTTTTCCTGTGAAGTTCGAGTTTAAAGCGTTTTGTGTGATTCAACCAAAGGAAATTGTTCTGATTTATTTGAATGTCTAAAATGCTTCATCTTTTTCAGATAACAGAAGGCATTTTTAGTCCTGAATCACCTGAACTACCCGACATCGAGTTCAAGTCACACGGATTTAAGGATCTTATCAAAACAGGATTTAGGTGAAACGAAAGGGGCGATTTTGTTTTTGCTGTCAGTTATTTCCTGCCAGAGATGCACGTCATGCTATATTCGTTAATTCACCATTTCTTGTTTTATTGTTTGACTCAGTTTATTCATGAATGTGAGCAAGCCTCGTCCTAATGACCATCCTTTGTTGGTTCTGTTCATCGTTGGGGGAATCACATGTTCAGAGGTTCACCAGATAAAGGAAGCGTTAGCTGCGTATCATCCTAATACCCAGGTGAGAGCGTTGTTGTTATGGAGCCAATTTTCTGCGTGTTCTCCTAAATAAAAACCAAAGTAATCAACATGGGAAGTTTCTCCTTTAGCGTAAGTGGGTCCATACGGCTTGGACGTATGTTATGCCACCCACAAGTTCTGGAACTAACTAAAGACAGACCTTAAGGGTATACTTGAGTACTGTGAACGGTAATTTAGGAAAAGCATTACTTTACTTTCATTCTTACGGAACGCTTTGATCTGAGGAGTTTCTAGTCACTGGTGGGACTTCTGACGCAACATTCTGATTCACTTCTGTTTCTCTTCGTTCCAGCTTTTAATTGGTAGCACACGGCTTATGAGAGGCGAAGATTTGTTCAAGGACGTTTTCCTCCAGGATAATCTGTTCCCAGCTCTTCATTAATGATTTTCATGAAGTGTGGCGTGACACACATCTGGCTTGTGACGCCGATGAGAAGTTGTCCAAGTCGTCGACTAACTTGCTCGCGAACATAACATACGTGTGAGTGATAGTGGATGGTCAGTTGTTTTCAACAAAACAAAAGAAAAACTGTAAATTGAACAGCTAAATGGACAACACACGCAACCCCAAGCCCATAATGACATCACGATGGTCAAAGATTCGCTGAAAATTTTTTTATTGCTATAACCAATTGAAGATTGGTCAACACAAGAGAATAGAAACTGGTCAATAAATATCTCCCTAATCGTTTTTAGTAGAGGCTTAAAAAAAAGGAAGAACCTGAGATCAAGTACAAGTGCTAAGAGAAGAGACTTACAAAGGACCAAAAGCCAAACGCGGCGCAAAACAAAAAATTTTGAACTTATTTAAAATATTGAACAAATGCACGAAGGGTGCATAACAGTTGCAGTAATGGAAGCGACAGGCGTAGAGCTTCGTCAAAATATTCTATAATTTTTCATATTCTGAGAGTGCTTTTATTGTGGCGTGAGAAACAACTAAAATGTCCCTAAGAGATACCTTTTAAGGGTGCGCCGTTTGTTACATCTGACCAGTGACACAGAGCATCGACAGTGGCAAGATGTAATTTAGTGATGACAACTGAGTTGAAAACGTAAATTGGCCACCGTAAAGAGTTTAAAGTTTTGAGCGTCAGCCCTTCGTCAATTTGGCAAGATGGTTTACTTATGGAGTTGTAAAGCGGACTTATAGTGTATTTTCCACAGAGAACAAACCTTGGATAATCTTTTTTGAAATGTAATTTATAAAAGATGGGCTAAATATATGGAGTTGTTTGCACGTTTCAAAATAAACTGGAAGGTCAAAGTCTAGTAGTAGTTACCTCCCTAAGCCATTGATCAGGTTTCCAAACCTACACCATTTCCCATGGTATTGTCATGTTCGAGAGTTTCCCATAACCTTTGAGGTGACTTTACAAGATTCACAATCACGTCTTAGGTCATTCCCAACCTTCTGATTGGTTTATAACAACTGATCACATTTGCTTGACTGCTCTCAAGTTCCAGTGCTGAATGCCCTCTTCAATTCACAGTATCTCGTTACCAACTCCTGTGGTCCAGATAGCAAGGTTCACATCGAGGGCCTGTTATTTTAAGAAAATTAAGCCAAATCTTATTTTTGAAGTGATGACGATGATTAAGAGTTGTTGCTAGATAGTTAAGGTAGCCTACAACACTTGAGGATTACACTCCAACTGCAATGATTCTCGTGAAATTACTGTCGTAAGAACTTATTCAGGAACTTGTTCTTCCAATCCAACATTGGGGGAGGAGCTAACAGGGAGGAGGGGTGACAGCGTAAGGGGGGGCGTGAATAACTTTTGATTGTTTTGATTGTTAAGGAGAAGGGGTTCTTTAAATGAGGAACATCATGCACAGAATAATCGAGATAAACACTCTGCTCATGAAACGAATAAGTTAACTATTTGTTGTTACGGTAACGGCCAGAGAAAGTCCTATAGGATATGAATACTTTGTTCTTCTATATTCATCTCGCTCCGCAGCTTCCGCTCAATATATCTGTGTATTCATTTGAATTATAGAATCAAACTTGCAACTTTTTTTAATTTAATCTCTGGTATTTTCCGCCCTTGCCACACTCTTGGACGTAGAGACCTGGATCCATGATCCTTGGGGATTGTCCGTCTTTGCAGCCGTTCATTGTAACGGATGTATTGCGTGACAAATAAAAGTACTGGGAAGGAGTCCGCTCATTCGATTTTATAACTGTTTTATTCTAACGAATACCTCCAGTCAAATTAACTAAGTATTAAGAGGTGAATAATTTCTTCGACCATGCTCCGGGCGACTATTCTCTGCGTCACGTCCGTCCCTTATTCATCATATTCTAATTTGCTCATAAAAGTGCGCTTTTTAACCCTTCAACTCCCAAGATCTGATCGTTAATTCTCCCCTCTAACTGCCAGACATCTGCTTGCAACTTAGTTATGAGAAACTGATGCTAGATCAAGATAGCAGCTTTTACCAGATAAGTTTGAGTATTCTCATTACCTATTTGTTGAATAATGTGTGGATATTACAGGGAGAAGGTTCATGTCAATCACGACTGGGAGTTTATGGGTTAAATTCGATCTCCTTCAGTTTATTCACATCCACAAGGATCTTTTTTTGTGACTATGAACATGTGGAAATCATATTTGTGAACTGTGGATTACGAAATGAATATGAAAACGATCTTCGCAGTAATGAAACTCTTTAGCTGGAGCAGTAATGAAAACGAGTTTCATTTTTTTTCACTACTGTTTAAGTAGTGTTCATTACTGCGAAGATCGCTTTCATATTCACAACGATCTTTTGTTGTCTGTCGTTATGTAGGATGAGACTGCGATGATTGTCAGACCCCAGGCCAGCACACTAGATGTCGGGTATGTCAGTATCTTGCGGAAGTATGTAAGCAGCTTTTTTCGTATTTGTTATGTCGACACCTGCGAGGAGACCACCCTGACATTTACAGAAGTTTCTTTTTGGACATCACGATCCTCATCGTTTTCTGCCGCTTCCCTTGTAGATAAATGTAATAAAGAGAATTCGAGAAGGATAAAAAAATACCTGACACCCGCAGTTCATGTTAATCGAGATTTACTCATCAGTTCGTT
Source organism: Pocillopora damicornis (assembly GCF_964200805.1). NCBI lineage: Eukaryota > Metazoa > Cnidaria > Anthozoa > Scleractinia > Pocilloporidae > Pocillopora > Pocillopora damicornis. The sequence goes on from NC_142671.1 coordinate 14,558,347, forward strand.
TCAGAGCCATAAAGAAAGACTAAGAGAATTATAAAGTTCAGCATAATCGCTTTATGACCATGAGATGTTTATCCTTTATTAGAAAAATAAAGGAAATTATCAAGTAATGGCAATTTAGCCAAGAAATTTAACTGCAAAGGCTAACTGGGAATGTGCACGAAAACGTTATTTGTAACATACTTTCGGCGTCGCTAAGTGAGATGTCAGTTTAAGGGCTTTTTCGTAACTAGCTTTCGGCATCTCTGAACATATGGGTTCTTATCTTAAGTTAGGTCTGTGAAAGTCGTCAAAACTTACTTAGATAACCAGCTTTTCGTAACTCTTCATCTGGGAGAGACTGAAAGCGGTGAAAATAGAGGAAATTGTAAAAACACGAAACGATAACACTCCGCTCGTTCCATACGCCCATCCCGTGAATTGTTCACGGAAAGCACCACTATGTTGCACAAGTGTCTAATAGTAAACGAACTTAGAGTTAATTAATCAAAAGAATTTGAGGCTTTCTTTTGCAAGCGAACAATGCCTTGAATAGTAAAGAAGCGCAGAAGAAAGTTATTTGAATACAAAGAGAGGCGGGAAGATGTAAAGGAAATGCATTTCAAAGAGGCTTGTGACGTCATGAAGCCACAATGCTCTTCCGTTGGAGTAGTTTTGGCAGTTGAAGTACGTCTTATCACATCCTGTGTGCTGCAGTGTGGCGATCAGGAACGGTGATTTCGAGTTATTTTCTCCGAAACAAAAGACTATTATCAAGACGTGTGAAGGTAACTAAAGGTCAGGAATTAAGGCACGCTTTGGAAAGGAAAGAGAATGGATAAAGCCTCGCTTGACAAGATCTGCCTGAAAGGTTTGTGGGAAAACATTTGGTTATTATTGCGGGTGTCGTGTTTAATTTGGCAGGATTCTGCGTGAGTTTGATCGTAGCGTTAGTGTGACTCTTTAAGCGTGGAATTCTTCCGTCTCTTAACACGTGATTTTGGTGTTTTGATACCTAGTGCGGTCGAAGGAACGGTCTAACAACGTAGAGTTCAGTTTATATTCCTTACCTTGCCCGCGGCTCCCCACCACAACTTTACGTAGGGAACTAAACACAGCCGGCAGGTTATATTGAACTATATTGTTTGAGTATTCGTTCGGGTGTCCGTGTAGTAAAAAATGTATCACATTAGTGCTTCATTCAAAGCTTTTCCGAAGGCTTATCTTTAAGCTTATTTTAAACTTTGCTTGCTAGAAATGCTACTGCGAAAATTGACTCCGCAGAGACTCGTCGGCGCTTTCAGGTCCTTCTCTCTGATTGAACTAACGATAAGAACAATCATGCACATATTTTTTTCCACTTTATATTCTCTTCTCTGTTTTAAAAATTAAACTCTTTTATTACAATCTTATGATGTTTTTGAAGCAGGCGGAAATTTCAATTTTGCAGTCGTATTCAACGGAAGGTGGTGCTATTGTTTGCCCAAACGTTCGTTTGAATTTAGAAAATTATATTAGCCATACAGATGTAAGCCGCCTTAGACACAACTAATTAATGAATCACGCAATTCTATAAGATTCTCAGCGTCCGGTTTGATCTTTAATTCTCACTGATGTATTTCCAGAGTATAAAGCTTTGTGAAGTGCAGACAAAGCCTTAATTACGTTTGCAGATAGTAGTTCGTTATCACGTCGGAATCACGCCTTCTAACGGAAGATGGCCCATTCGGGGATTCTAACATTTCCTTTCTCGTTTAGCTGTATATCAAGGAAACCAAATGTTGAAGGATCCAATAGCATTGGTTAACCAAACCTTGCGATTAAATACTCAATGCGTTGTATATTTATAACACTACGCATTTTTTTTTATGTCACAACGTTCGCTGTTGTAAACAAATCTAGTCTTCATGTTAGCCGGTTCGAAGCCATTGGAATCAAAACGGATTTCTTTCCTTGTTTATGAGTCAAAATCGAGATTTTTCGGCTATTATATCGAGGTTATCATGTGATTTTAAACATTGTGGTTTTATGCTTGATTACTTTACGAAGAGATTTGATATGCTGGCGTTTTTTATGTAAATTTTACTGTAGTAGTGCTGCAAAATCATTCCACCTTCTGAGAAGGTGCACTTTGTCTTTTGTGATGTTAGCAAGGGTGTCATGCAGAGATGCATACTAAAGTACTGCGCACGTTGAGAAACTTGAATAGATCGACGGAAAAACACCTTGTGAGGTAAAGTTCGTTATTTTTTCTTGTTCTCCTTTTTTATGTAAATGTTTTCATGAGTGTTTTCCGCGATGCTTATTTTAAGTTGATTTAGTTGGCAATTCGTGAAAACCTCTTTTAAGAATTATCTCATGTCGATAAAAGTTCAACTCTTATGACAAATATCATCTGTATGAATTGTTAAAGCAGCGTCATGCGATTCATATAAGTAAGAAGGAACATGTTGCTTCTTTTCACTCTTACTAGAGGAATGAAGAAATTATTCCAGAAGTTAATCCACCCTGTAATAGGATAAGGCAAACAGGGCTACAACCGCTCGGCGCTAATTTTACAAAACATTTAGCTCATACAGGAAATTTTCCGCTGGGGCAGTATTTCATTATTTTTTTTACAGAAGAGGTAATTGTTCTATGATTTATATTAGGTGAGTTGTCTGCCGTGAGAAATGCTTCCTAAATTGATAAGTAGCTAGGGTCTACTGGATCCATGGATATAAAGTATGCATTGCTCATTTGTTAATGCAAACAGGCAAGACTTTACATGTAGATGTAAATACAAGGGGATTATGAGAACGTAGACAATGAGAAAATGAGGGCACTTATATTCATGAATATGTCTATGAGAGACATAAAGATGATATATGCACACAATTTGTGGTAGTTAGTGTGCCTGTTAGACTTTCAGTATCTGGTAGTGCTCAGAGGCTTTGAACTTCTTTCATAAACCATCTTTTATGTTTAAAGGACATAGTTTATTTTGCAAATATTGTTGAAGCAACTGAGTAAATAAAGTGATCAAATCTTTTGAGAGCCATGTTAATGGTATTTCTTGTTAAGACTGTGATTTCTTGGTGAAGTATTTTAAGATGTGTTTAATATGGTAAAGGTCTGTTGCCAATTTAAACCATGCCATGTCACTATACACATGGAAAGCAAATGATATCATTTTTCACAAACTTTACTCTTTCATTCTTAGCAGCTGTTTTTAATTTTGTTCAGGAAGTTGAGCAAACAACAAAGAGCAAACAGATGTTTCTTCCCACCAAATTAAGCAAAATCCCGAAGAATCTTTGTTTTAAGTCATCTGCACAAACTAAATGCATTAGGTTTTGGTAATTTAATTTGTAAACAATCTTACTGGTTTGATCCAGCAGCACAGTAATATAAGTCAGTCTGATAACCTTGAACTTGTGTATTTGCTTACGTATATCCATTGTAAGTGCCAATCTGGTTAGGAACATTACCATGCTTTTTTCCTAGAAAACTAGACATGAAACATAGAGCACTGTAGTTGCTAATGGCGCAAATCTTGCAAAACATAGGTTGGATTTAGAGAAGGTTGTTTTGCTGAAACCTCTGAATCTTTACACTTAGGTAACATCTAAAAATACTGAATAATCTTCTTGAAAAATTCATTCGTCCAGCTTAAATCAGTCAGTTTATTGAAGAAATTCTTTGCTGCTTGGTAAATCCATTTAGTCAAAGCATTTACTTAAAAGAGTGCCTGTTGAAACCATGTCCAAATGAGGTCATAACAGCAGAACTTGAATTGGTCTCAGAATATGGAGATGCCATTCTTCAGGTATGTATATGTATGAGGAAATGCCCTTCCTCAAAGTTAAATTACTCTTACACTTCCCCGTTGGAAAGTTGTGGATATATCACAGAAAACTTTATTTATATGCCTAATAGTACCTATGGATTGGTTTTATTTACAAGCTCAATAATAGCACTGACACTTTCTTACAATTGATTGCAGAGATACCTTTTTTTAATGCCCATGTAATGGTGTGACATTATAGCAATTTACCCCAAATTAAAGGTCATAGAGGGACAAACAAGGAGTTACAGTATATAAACTGATTTCAGAGAGGAAATTTTTGTGAGAATCAAGATTCTAAGGTGACAAAAGGCTTCGCTGTATATTACATACCTTGCAGGTTCAAATCTTATTATTGTATATTTATCATGATGAAGCGGATTATATCCAAGAATTTCTTCTCAAAAATCGCTGGTGATGACTTTTTGCTTTGAAATCTCAAGAGGAATTCTTGTTAGTAGTAAAATTGCCTGTTCAAGAGGACTGAACGTAAGTGAATTTGTGTGACAAAATGAAAAAATGACAACAATAATAATCATGTTTTGCAGCTTGATGATGATTCAAGTATGTGTTCTACTCTTGATTTATGGAAATGGTTTAAATTAATTGGATGTCCCTATAATCAAATGGTATGTACCATGGGGTGATAATTTTTATGCATTTTTGGTATGTCTGTGGGTTTTGTTATCACTTCAGACAATATTCAGGAAGTGCTCTGTTTGAAATCCATTTTTGTGCTCAACACAGTTAAATTGGTAACATTTCAGTCCATTTCAGGTCATATTGGGTATATTTAAATTAAAGTTCTTTTAATGTTTGGTTTGAAGTGGAAATTGTCTTAAATTGTCCACTAGCTGTTAAGTACAACTTTATTGCATCGAGAAATCATGACAGACTGACGTTGAAAAGGAGCTGTTATGGGACAGTCAAGAACAAAACAAAGAATGCTTGAAATATTACAGATTTCTTTAGACATTGGTACTAAGTGAGATCACTGTAACTGGAGCTACAGTATGCACAGTATGTATTTTGTCGAAATGTGGAACATCAGAATAATTTTTCAGTAATACGAAAAATTCATTTGTCTATTACAATTTATTGAGTTGAAATTCAGTAATTTGTTGGTATAATTATTAACTATACCTTTGTGTGTTGTCTGATATCCAAAACAAAGTCAACTACTCATGCTAAACTAGTATCTCATCTCCTTATCAATTAGTGTATTTCTTGTCCAGTAAATTTCTTAATGATCCTTTTGCAATAAACAGTGTAAGGCCATGATCTCTGTTTGGACCCAATTTTCCATGTACAGTAACAGTGTAACTTATATCCTTTTTATCTTTGTGCAAATTGAAAGACTTACTCATTTTGTTTCAAATTTGTATTTATACATGAAGATATTGAGTATTCATGTCATGCATATAATGAAGCAATTACACTATATTTTTATTATGTAAATGACATTTTGTGAATTCCTTTAGTTGACTGTGGCTGTTTGTTTAATGAAGCATTTATGGCAGTATTTAGTTTCAAATGTTGACAGACAAAACTTGTTTGCAGTTACAGTGAGCTTTACCCCCAACTTGGTTTCTAAGACAGATTTTGTGTAAGCTTTGGTTTGAAGTTATTTGCTTTGTTTGGTAAGAAAAAACTTAGAGAACTCCTGTTGTTGTATGTGGTCTAGTAGTTGCAATTATTATCTAAACTTGTGAGATAATGTTTTGCCTGTAATTAATTTCACTGCCCCAGTAGAGATCATGATTATAGAACTGTGGTGAAACTGGTCATCTTTGTGTGTTTCACAACTTTCTATTGTGTTTCCCATGAAGGATTTTGATCAAGTGTGTATTTTAGGACATGTGTTTGGCATTTTTCAAATTGTACAAGGAAAGCATGTTTGAATACTAAGCATATTTGTTGGTTGGATGTTTTGTCCCATTATTTATAGACAAATACACTGTCTATTACATTTTTGTGAGAGGCTTCAATATTTCCTCACATCTACATATATTTTCACCAGATGAAACTTGGTAACTTTTTTGTACATGCTGTTGACTTGAAGTTAATCTATTCACTTCATATTAGTGGTTTTGTAAGCTAATTCTCAGAAGTTCTAGAACATTCAAAGCAATTATGACTTTGGTTGGATCCTTATCACATGTTGAAAACAAGTTTTGGTTTTCTACTGATGGTAGTGATTAACAATTTCCTTTTTTAAACTATCACTTAAATGTGGATTCATAACAACTTACATGTAAGTGTTATGCTTCAAATTTCAATGGCTCTCATGAGTAATTTGTTTCTTGATATCACAAAGTCTGTCTGCTGGATGTAACCCTTGTGAAGTTTGTCATTGAAAACACACTCCCTGTGTCTTTGCTAGAAGTCAGGTTTTTCTTACTGAGATTTTTATCACTGAACCCATTATCTATCTTTAACAAGTGATTAAACTTACAGTGATTAAATTGTGATCAGGATTAGAACTCAGACAGTAGAAAGAAAATTAATATGTAAGGTCAGGTGCTGGGTTAAAAAACTTCATTATCAAAACTATTGAAGCCATTTCTGATCAAGATTTAAACACATTTTGATGTCAAGCTAGCATTGATGATCCTGTAGCATTTCCACCAACAGAAATTTCTCGTCTTTATTTCAGGTCTCGGCTTGAAACACCTCAAGCTTTTGTGACACCATTATGGGAATGAGGCGAAGTTTTTGACATGAGTGGCAAAGAAAAGACAGGAGTAGTTCACCGACCTAATCGTGGAAGAAGTGCACCTGATAGCAAAAGTAAAACAGACTCTGGGTGTTTCCTGGATGATGAGATTGAAAGAAATGGCAGTAGTGACAGCTCGCATGGGTCCATAAGCTCCTCACCAGTGAAGGAAAAAGCTTCAAAAAAGTGTAAAGCAGCAAATAAAGAAAGTCAAGCAGATACTGGTACTACATTGGTGGCATCTTCTGCGTCAACTGCTACTGAAGAAAATTGTGCAAATAGTCATGTTGCTGGCAAGGAAAATGCCATGAATGGAGAGGTAATCACAAATGGGGAAAATGGAACTGTAGTTACAGATAGTGTGGATGGAGTTTCTGATGTTCTTGAGAAAACCAGACGAGCCAGTGATTTTTACTGCCTTTACTATGGTGAGTCTCCAGAGGGTACATTGACAACAAACGATGCCATTAAATTGAGAGGGAAACCACCTGTTCCTCCCAAGCCTAAGATAAGACGTGGCAGTGCCCCCCCTTCAAGTTTTAATCACATTGATAGAGTTCTTACTGAAAATAAAGACGTCACCAAGCGTTTCTCCTATAATGAAAGTCAAAGTGAGTACAAAGCTGTCAATGGAGAGCATGAGGAGAGCCAGGAATGTGCAAAGAGAAACTCTGTTGAAACACGTGTTCTCTTTTTTGAAGCATTTGCTAAGGATGGAGCAATTGAAAACACAGTTTTTAAAAATGTACAGACTACAAATGTCAAAGACTCACCTTGTGCTCTTGGAAGCAAAGATTTTACGTCAGAAAGTTGCAGTGATTCACACCTAGTTCTTAATTGTCAAGACCAAGATGAAAATATTGCCCCATTAGCAGACAGTGAGACATTTTCCTTGGAAAGTGACAATGATGATTGTGAATCTTTTAATGTACATCAGGGAGCTGTACATTCCCCACAGCAGTTTGTGCCTCTAGTTGAAGAAGAAGAATTTGCTATTGATGGGAGCAGTTTTTTCCAGTCTTCGGTGAATTCTTCTTTTGTCCATGAAAAATTCCATGACAATAGCATTGAGAATGAAAAAACAAGGCTTGAATGTGTCAGTGAAGATGAAAAAGTTGACATTCAAGGACAGTTTGTACCTGATGTAGATCATAATGGTGACAATGTTGCTGTTCATGAAATTGACCATTCCTTCTCAACAACAGCAGCCTCAGTACCTGAACGGAATGTTATGGAAAGTTTAAAATTTCCAGCAAGGGGAAGTGATCTTTTAAGAACCACAGTATCTGGCAATGATATTCAATTCAGTGACAATATTTGGTCCTTGCATGATTTTGTGCAGATTGAACAACTGGGAACAGGCCCAGGTGGAAAGCTACAAAATCCACGTGTGAATGAACTCAAACATGAATTGTTGATTCGTTCAAGGTCTTGTGACCAGAAGAAAGCGCAAAGACGCCCAGGGTCAATTGCTGGTTTCCCAAACTGGAAAGAAGGTGATACTACTTCTGAGTTGAAAAGGAGATCGTGGTCATTTAGTGAGCCAAGTCCTGTTGATGTTGACTCTCCTTTTGTGTGCAAAATTTACCAAGTTCCTGCACCCAAACTGACAAGGTCATCATGGTGTTCAGAGAGTGGTCTTTCCTCCCCATTTGTTGGTACTGTTCGGCAACCATTGCAGAGCCCTTCAACTGGAAGAAAAGTTTCCCACAGAAAATTTGGGGAGGCTGATCGCCGCACAATAAGTGCGTCAAACCTGGAGTATTCAGGTTACACCTCTGATGACAGCAGTGTTCATTCTGAACCTTTATTTCAGCCATTGAGGCATCAACCACATGGTCTTCGTAATGGCCACATTCCCAAAAGTATGTCACTTGATTCCAGCATTTGTCTCACAGACAATGAAAGCTCCTCTTTCCCTAAGGTACAACGAAGAAGAGCAAGACATTCCTTAGGGAGTCGTGATCCTATTAATGCGCTGAAGAGACAATCTATTGAGTTTGCCACTGATGAACAGCCACCTTTATTTCGACCTGTTAGTCCTGCTCAGGTGTCACACCCAGAGACCCTGCGACGGGCTTCATCTTACACAAGCTCTTCAAGTGATTCAGAAGTTGAGAAAATCTTCAAGCTGCCAAACTTCCCAACACAGGGTTACCAACATCACACTAATGGTACTATTCATGATGGCTTGGTCAAAGCAGTGACTCGACGTAAAGTCAGTGCAATGGAGGCTCTGTTTGGCCCTCAGTCTTCACGAAATGGACATAGATCAGATTCTGAGGTGTCTAGAAGAAAAACTCTTTCCGAGAGGTTTTCTGAAGTTTCACAAGCACCAATATCAGATGGGGCATTTATCTCTGGGCAATTTCAGAACGAAGAACTTGAAGGAATAGTTTGTGAAAATGAACCAAAGGATGGTGGAGAACCAGGACTTGAGTTTGATGATACAGATTACAGTGAGTTTTATACTCGATGCGAAGACAAAGACAGCTTAATTTCAGCTGAAGCACTGAGCATAAAAAAGCTCTTACAGTCTCCACAGACAGTGTCACCTGATCCTGAAATTGAATCTGTGGTGATGTCTATTACTGAGAGGAAGTCATCAAAGTCAACTTTAGAGGACAAGGAACCTCATGAGATTCAGACTGGATTATCTAAAAACAACACAACTTGTGTTGATGAAACCGTTCCTGAGCATGAAACAGCTGAACAATTCTTCAGAAGACATAGGGGTACTCAAACACCACCTCCAGCTGTGTTCAAAGCTTTGAATCCACCACCTTCAGTTGCAACACAAACTTCTCTGGTGAACTTTCAACAAGAGCTACCTTCCTTGCTGTTACAAGAACTAGAGTTGCAGATCAAGACACCAACAATAAAGAGAGCATCTCCCACACTATCAGTGTCACAGGAACAGAATTTGTCATTGCTGGACCAATTCCAGCCAGTTGCATCATCTTCTGCTTATGTCAATGACACAGACATGCTAGCCCCACCTCAGGAGAGTGATAAGGCTGTGTCTGTGGAAGAGCTTCTACAGATCCTAGCTGGTATGCAAGTGGGTACCCCAAAGGAGACAGTACCTCGCAGACCTGTTTCTGTACAGAGGTATAGCTGCCCATCTCCTCAAAATGACAATATATGTGAAAGACTCAACAAAGCTCCAAAGAGTCTACCAAGCAGCTGGCAGCATTTAAGTCGGCCCGCTGGCAAACAGAATGACAATAATGGCTTCAAAAAGCCTAGTCATGTTCCACCGAGGTCTTCTAAGAGCTACGACTGCTTGAGGCGTGGCCATTCTGCTAGAGAGAGGCGTACCAATGTGATAGAAGCAAAGACTCTGAGGCGTCCTGAAAGCAGTGAAAATATCCATAAAAGCCTCAGAGAATGGAGACTAAGAGCACAGGTTTTTGAAGAGGAGGTGGAGTGTCAGGATAATAGGAAAGATAAACTCAAGAAACTGAAATGCAAGGAAGAAAAAGTTTTGAGAGTTTCTTTTGAGGGTAGTGAATCAACAGATAGCATAGAAACACAAAGCAAGTTGACTAACACTCACAGCCTGAAAAGGCCACGGAAGGACAGAGCTTTTTCACATAAGGATAAAAATCAAGCTGATAATGAAGGCTTTGATGCAAAACAAAGTCTTTCAGCTCCAGATACAAAGCAGGACACGGCTACTGCTAAGGAGGCTGAACGTGGGGACAATGATTTAAAAGAATCAGCTAGTATCCATGGAGAAAACTCAGGAATTTTAGAATTAACTACACCAGCTGAGGGCTTCCAGAATAGAACTCAAGCAACACTGTGCCATGAAGTAGCTAGTCCTGAAGGTATTGACGTGTTCATTGACTACAGAAAAAAGCATGGAATGCACATTACAAGTACACCAAAACCTCTGCCAAACCGTGTACAAAAAGAGGAGGGGGTTGGTAAAATAATTTTCGATGAACTAGATGATGCACAACCAGAAAAACCAGTGATCACCTCCACAAAGGAGGACAAGCATGCCATTAGTGATGTGGAATCTCAAGGAGATGCTTCATCATCATCATATTCATCAGATGATGATCGCTTTGGAGAATTTGGTGGCAGCACAGAAACAGTGGTCTTTGTAGACACAGAACCTTGCCCAGAGATATCATTGGTGGGAACTGATCTAGAGACTCTTGATCTAAATCTTGGTGGTCCAAATGACAAACTTTTATCCGTGAGTGATAATGATGACAAGAAGGATGAGACTCACCTAGATGCTCTCCTAGGAGAAGTGCGTAGATCTCTGAATTTGGAATTTGTGGACTCTGATATCCTGGATAAAGCAATTGACAGGTTTAAGAAGCGTGTTTCCCCAAGCTCCCAAAACAAGGTAAGGGTAACAAGACTTTATTTTTTCTTTATCTGTGTACATGTATCTATTTGTTTATTTATTATTTTTCAATTTTTTTCTTACATTGTGTAATATCAGGTTATCCATGCATACCTGAGAACCAGTAATCAAAGCTACCCAGATTTATTTTATGTTAAATAATTGTGATTTAGTGGTCTAGCTTAGCAATTAAACTGTGTTCAAGTATCCTTAATCAGGAAATGTGCAAGCATTATTTAAGTGTTTTAATGGCAACCAAATCTGTAGGAGAGTGGCTTGGGATGGGACCACATTTCCTACCAAAGTTTTACAGCTGTATGGCATTTCTGGGTTTAAGGGTGCATTTGAGACCTTGAGTTGTGCATCACCACGTGTAGTATGTTTCAGAAGAAGTATGTATTTGTACCTATGAGTGAAAGTTTTGCCAAGTTAGGTTTTATTTTCAAATGAATCATTTTGGTGAAGGTTCTAAGGATGTGGTAACTTTACTTAAATAGGCTTTATTTATTTAGAGATCAGGTTTTAAACAAGGGTCTGATAGAGATTCTTGCAGCTTTTTGTAAGGCTGGTTTGATTTCTCAGTAGGAAAAAAAAACACTTTGTTGTCTTTGAAAATAGATACACACTCAGGATGTCTATTGTCCTTCAGTGTATGTTAAATATTCCTGCATTTCATGAGTAAATCACAATAGATGGTAGATTTACATCGGGAAAATTAGTTTAACCCTTTCACTCTTAAGATCTTATTAGTAATTCTCCCAACTTTCTGCAATACAATTGTTGTGATTTTAGTTTGGAGAATTTGGCATTGAAATCAACTCAACTTATAATCCCAGAATTCTCTATTCTTACCACTTGTCTGCTTGATACTGTATTGATATTCTAGGGATAAATTCTGTTTTGGTCACTTAATCTGCCTCTAGTCTAAATAGATGTGTTTATTAACCTTAAAATCCTTGATGGTTTGTGCTTATTTTTCTGTTCTTAAAATATCCATTTTAATTTGATAGTTTATCTTGGATTTGATAAGCAGATTTATTTTTACAGTCACGCAAAACAAGCCACTTAGCGTATTAATAACTGAACACATTAGTTACCTCTGTGATGCATTTTTGACTAGTAATTTCAATGTATTTAAGGCTAAGTCTAAATTGTGCTTCTTGTTTAATTGTAATATCTGTAAAGTTTCATTTTCTAAAAGCTACCAGATTGTTGCAATATGATCTTGTGTTTCCAAGTTTTCATTAAGGTATATCAAGTACTTGTCAATCAGGTAACGACATCGGACCTGCATGTCAGAAACATCTGAAAAATGTCATATTCAGGAAGCTGTCTCTAATTCTAGTGAGAAGCTGCAGGTAAAATATCTGGTTAGAAACTGGACATTTTCTGTTTGGTGTATTCCGACCCTCAGCTTCGAATACATTCAGGTATTGCTTGGAACCTGTTTTATGTTATTTTAAGCTCGACCTTATCCTATGTTTTTTAAAGAAAGTCATCCTTTCTAGACAAGTATCTTGAATTTGAACTGTTTTGTTTGTTTGTCAAACTTTTTACATCTAAACGTTTTTCTTTTCATTTACACTTAAACAAAATGAGGTATGTTCGCGTGATTTCTTCGGATTTCTTCATTTCCCTTTGGGAGATTGTTTCTGTACTAAAAACGAATGGTTTTTCAAGCTTTATAAACTCAGCCTCCGACAGCCTCATTTAATTAATTATTCTGGTCCATCTCAAACTTTCAGTCCCGAATCAGGTTTTTTGTTGTTAAAGTAGGAAGTAACTGTTAGGTATGCCTGTTGGGTATGCCTTTCTATAACGCTTCAGTTTAATCTTATAAAGAATTGCTGACAACACATTAAGTGGTCGTACTTACAATTTGTAAGACAACGTTCAGAGAACTTCTGATACGGAATTAGGACGTACGCAAATTTAACTTACCAGGGAATTGATAACCAGACAATTTCACAGCTTGAAGTCTGGTCTGTAGTTCTAATTGATTCCCAGATTTCCATTTATTGCTCATGACAATTTTGACCTTACGTGTTGATCTTGTTTCGTTACTTAAATGAAATACAAGTGCTTTCTGCTTGGGAAGACCTTTGCCTAATTACATAATGACTGATGAATTTGCGATGTTAAATGTCTTAGGCAAATTGGATTTAGTGTTTTCATTTCGTTCTTTTATCCAATGGTGAAACTTTGCTGATGAGAGTTGAATTAAGTTTAGGTGAATTTCAAGCAAATTGTTGAATAGGAGAGTTTGATGGTGCTGACAGGTCATTTCAAATCAGAAAATGACAAACTTTGTTAAGTCACTTCTTTCCAAAACAAATTTTCAACAGATTAGATGGCTTCATGTGCAGTATGGACTCAGGCTTTCTATTTGTTTGATTGCATGAGTTGCCTTCTAAAAGATAAAAGAATTGGCATAGGCCAGATTTAATCCACTCTGACCTTGTGATTTCTGTCAGTACTGATACTTTATCCTTAATTTGTAGCTAATTAAGGGTTAAGGAGTCAGAGTATTTGACACTCTGTGAGCTCTTTTCAGAGACTACCAGAGGCAAAGAAATCTGTTACTCAAAGGTATCGTTCTTGTATCTTACTGTGCGAAATTTATTCACTGAAAGCAGTTCTCACTTGGAGCTAAGGTAATATTATGAGATTAGAACCAGAGTTTCAGCCAAATCGTCTTTGTATTTACCTAATGATTTTATGTCGCACACGATTAAGTAGTTATGCGTCTATTAGCAGCTCTGTTGAGCTTAAGGATGTCTTAACTTTTTTTTTTTTTTAGCTAAATCCAATTTTGGCTACATTATACTCCTCATGTGACAATTAAAAAAAAAAAATTACTTGGCGAACTGACGATGTTTCATTTGTGTTGATTGATTCTCAGAATTCATTATGCAATATACAGTATATACCCAGTGCTTTCTTTGAGTGTTGGTTTTCACACAGAGAAACAGTTATTCTTTGTTGACAACGCTTGACCTCATGCTAGAATAACTCATTGACTCTAGTAGTTATTAAATTTTTTGAGGGTTTCTTGTACTAGTTAGTGAGGCTATTGTGTAAGTACGGGTTTGCATCAACTTCTCAAACTTCGTAACGTGATCGACCCTCACTTTATCCAGAAAGTGGTGGGTGTAATTTTGTATCTTAACGTAACAATAAATTCTCCTGACTAATTTTCAAATAATTGAAAAGTAGCCAGGAGGGAGAGTTGGGGGTTTGGGAAAACGCCCGAGCAGGAAATATTATTTAAATTCAATTTAACAAATGTAACACTGCTAATTAGATCGGAACACTAGAAAGATCAAACTGCATTCTAAATGGATAACTGACCAAAGCATAATTTCATAATTTTAACAAGCAGTAAGCCTTAACTTGGTCCATAGCCAGTCTAAACTCATGCTGGTGGATAATCAACACTAATTCTTGGCATGACCGTTGGATCTCACCATGCATTCTGTAACGAATGTTCTTGATGAAATTTTTAAGTCTTGAATTAGTTTCTAAATGTGGATTATGCTTGTTGGATTGTAAATTGTAAGCTTCACGGGTCGAAGGATCATCACATGCTAAATGGCGTGTTCATTTGTTATCATCTGTGTTCTTTTTGTAGGCTCTGTCTGGAGGTCTAAGCATGGAAGCCTATGTCGCCCTACATCAGGCTGATGAACTGCAAGGAATAATCAGCGAAATCAAGGTTGGTCAGGACACTTGAATGTATTACTTGAAATTTTGATCATGACCTGTACACTGTTCTGTTTTCTAATTCGGCTGGGAAAGCGTTATTCTGTTAATTAATTTTCTTTCCTTGTACTAATTAAAAATTCCCATAGCGGCACTTTCTAAGAGAGATGAGAGTTATTAAAATAAATAGGCGATAATCTCAAACAGGTGTGCGTGTTTGAGTTGGCTGTATGTCACATTTTTGTATGAATAAGTCAAGGAAATTTTATTTTATACGTGACTTGTTGTAAATAGTGCAGTGTCCCTCTACTGTGCTCTAGATTTTATTTCCGATCCTGATATCACTTGTAGGTTTATTTTGTTGTTGGTTATCTTCCTTTTCTCGAAGGTTTTTTCCTTGCCTTTACTGGGTTTTCTCCCTCTGCAAGAACTAACATTTCTAAATGACAGTTTACTTAGTATTAGCTCCGAAGACGATCCGCTTCATGGATGTCCATAGTTGAATTTATATCAATTTCATAATAAGCTTCTTTTAGTGAACGAAACAAAGATTTCACTGTTCATAACATTTGCATGGTATTAGCAGGATTGCTTTGTCAGAGAATGTTTGCAGTTCCCTGTCTCTGCAACTAGTCTTGTGTCAAAAGTCTTGACAATAATAATATTGCAAATAGTAAAGAGTACATGATCTTGCAAGAATTTTTTGTCCTCTGTCATTTATTTGCAGGGAGAGCTCAAACTACTTCATGATGAAAATGATATGTTACGTGAACAAGTCGTTAGTTTGGCAAATCAACAGACTTCCGGAGAAGCGACTGAGAACAGCAGCACTGAGTCATCTGAGAGACTGGAGAACATCTGCCGACTGTACAGACCCAGGCAAGGTAAAATGATCACAAAGAGCTCTAGCCGGTTATGTATCTTAAAATCCGATAGATTAAAAATAGGTTAAGTCACAGCTCAGAGGATTCTAGAAATTTTAAGAGACAACCACGATTACTTTAAGTTATGTTCAAAAAGATGCTTTTTGGGAAACTCAAGTTACATGGCCATGAACTCCTGAAGTCATTTGTGAATAACGTTTTTTCGATGAGCCACTGAATTTCCAGCATTATAAAATGTTCAGTAGTTTGTTATAGTTGATTTTCTTATTGAGTCGGTTAACTGTGTAATGCTTAATCATCTGTAACCTCTGAAACAGGAAACACACTGAAAGTAAATATGTTGGTACTCTATAAGTAGAAGGATACAATGGCAGTAATGTAAACTGTGTGCATCCTCGCCCTACCTTCCAAAAAAAAGAACACATTATGAAGGGGCTCCTTACCAATGCCTTTTTTTCTGAGGGAAGGGGGCGGCTTTACACAGGCTGATAAAAATTATGATCAAAAATTGTGATCAAAATGTTTTATCTAGTTGATACAGATGACGAGGAACCAGTTGAAATAGATGTGTGTCTCAGAGGATTTTCTGCTGTCCCTCTTGGTCATGTTTCCTTCAAGGTGCATATTTATTGTCAGTTATACTCAATGAACTAACCACGAATTTTTTAAAATTTTTATTTTTCTCTTTTGCAACAAAATAGTTCATGGCTAGTTCTTTTTCGGTTCAGTTTCGTTTGATATAATGTTCTATTTTACATACAAAGAAAAAGGACATCCACTTGGGAACTGTGACAGTAAACGGAGCAGACTGGAACGGAGTGATGGAAGCTGCTAAGAAAACCTTTGTGGTAAGTGGTAGTGAGCACAGTTAGGCTACAGCTGCCAGGAACTATTTTGCCATGTACTGATCAAATTTTGTTCAGTTTGTAATCATATATATGAAGTTAGAATCAATTCATACTTATCTTCCACAGGTCATTTTTATTCAATTTTCAAATTCAGCTGACAACTGGTATTCTCCCCAAACCTCTTCTACCTTCGCCGCAAAGAAATTTTATTTCTGGGTCATTTCGATGTTTGTCGCTCCACTAGGTTTAACTTCCTTTTCATTTGATAAAGATAGAAAAAGAGCGTTGAAGCAAATTTATCTCTAGAAAAAAGGAAACAGAAAACAAGGAAAATACATCGAAGTGCCATTTGAAGGTGTCAACGTCACTGATCACACCTCAGTGAGGTAGTGATACATTTGCTTATCGAGTCACTGTAGTAACTAGTTTTTATGCTCCGTGTATCCAACTAGTTTCGCTAATGTGACAATCTAATATGCAATTTATGTTGTTAGATACGAATATAATGAGTATCTCTTTGCTTGCAGGATCACATGAAGAAAATCGACCCAGAGGACTACTTGTGTCTCGGAGCCCACAGCATCCAAGGTGTTCAAACAGGGGTTGTTGTCTGGAGTCCAGGTATCATAACAACTCTCTCAACTCTCTCAACAACTATTGTCTAAATTCTTACAGCCAGTGAACAACTCCTTCTGCTTCTTCTGCCTCACAAATTCCTACAGTAGTTTTCCCGATAGTCAACAACTGATGTCCCAGGTTTCTCTTAGTGCTACTGTGTGTTTACCTGGGAGGGGGGGCCGGACAGGGAAATACTGGGCTCGAGGTCATGACAACTTAACTTATACCTTATTCCTATCAAAGCTTATACTAGTTTTACAACTGTTTCGCTAAATACGGTTTAAAATTGTTTTCTTCTTAGAAGCCGTTTAAAGTAATGTTTGTTGACTTCTAATTTAGCACTTAAAAATACTGACAAGCTAGTGACTCCTTGACAGCTAAGGAAAATTTAGTTTATCAGTTTTCTGTTGCTGATTTTTATTCCGTTAAGCCTGATTTAACTAAACGTGTTTCGCAAGTGTGATAGGGGTATTAGTGAATAAGCATGATTTTATATGACCGCCTCTGTTTGTTCCTTCTTTCTTGCTTCTTGCCTTTCGCCATGCCACGCTCAGGGCCGTACGTCTCTTTACGGCGCCGCTCGCACTATCGCGTAAGGTGTAAATTTTCAATATAAGCTCTTTCGGGACGTCACAGTTCATATGGTGATAGTTAATAGCAACCAACGACAAAAAGAGTGCGCGATTGGCCGTTCGGTCAATTCTTTATAGTGATTAAGGAAAATTATATGATTTTTTTTTAGGTTCTCAGCGGAGAAGGTCTCCTCGAGTAGAGTTGTCGAACAAAAGCAGTCCATGTGTTATCCAGCTGAAAGGCAAGTAGTTGTATTATTTCCTGTCCTAATTTTACAGGTGGGTTCTTTGCCTGTGATCCTGCTGGAAATCCATGGTTTTTTTTTTCAAACTCTTAACTCTACGGAACGTTTGATATCAGTGATCGGTATGTACCGCATAGGTAAAAAGTGCTTTTCTTGCGCGCTGATTGGCTAGTTCGGAAGTGGTTAGCGAGTAATGTTCACTTTCGAGGAGCTTAAGAGATAAAATTGCGCGTCAAGAGTTAATTTCCTACCATGTTTTGGTTTGTTAACAGAAATAAACTAATTTTTTGGCGTCTGTTTGGTGTGTACGAAAGCGAATATTCTCGACAATGTAAATGTCCGCCATTATTTACCTCCACGTCTCTGAATAGTTGCTGAATATAAAAACAGAATCTTCTTTGTTGATATTAATTTCAGTCTTGAGTTGTTGCTAATCTCTTGGTTATTCACTGCTCTGCCTACAGATGGAAGCCAGTTCTCTTGTGATTCTCTTGTTTATGACACTCTGCTTCCGAAAGAGATCATGGAGGTGAGATTTAGGGAGCTGTCACAGTTACCATTATAATTCATTTTACTCTTTAACCCCCAAGAGTGACTGGCATCTAATTTCTCCTTACAAGATCACTCCTGAATAAAACATTAGGGTCATGAGAATAAGGGAAATGATCAACAACTAAAGAAGCTCTTGATTGATTAACAAATTCTCCTTTTCAGAACCTTAAGAAATAAGTAAAGAAAGTATGGAGAATATGCATACTGATGTTAGGATGTAAAGGGCTAACTCCCAAGATCTGATTGGTAATTCTCTCCGCTAGCTGAGAGGCTGGGGTTAGATCAAGATAACAACTTTTACTTAATAAGTTGTAGTATTCTCATTACCAGTTGGCTGGAGGATGTATGGATATTATAGGGAGAAGTTACATTTTGATCACTTTTGAGATTTAAGGGGTAATGGTGATCTTACTATGTGGTGTCAATATGCAACTTCTGTTTGATGGAAAGTTCTTTGATTTTCACAGAATTATGTAGAGCAGCTACTGGAACACAGATGTATAGTCCTGTGTGGACAACAAGGGCTAGGAAAATCATACTTGGCTTCCAAATTGGCTGAACATGTCGTTCAAAGGCAAGTGAATTTTCTTAAAAACCTGCAAACGCTGTTATCTATTGGCTTACACAATATTTTTTTTTTGTATGAGGTCTCTATCATGTGAAGAACATGAATTTGTTTTCGCCTGAATGAATCATTTTAACTCGACTAGTGAACAAGCAGTGATGAACTCGTACATGTTGATGCATGGAGAGTGATGACGGAGAGGGGGGGGGGGGTGCACGGAGAGTGATGACGGGGGGAGGGGGTTGATTTTATTTCCGTGAGAGTTTTTGACAAGGCTTTATTCACCTTATGTAGGATTGGATGGAAGACATCCCCCGCTGTAGTTACCTTCAATGTCACCCAGACAACTCGAAAAGTAAGCAGACCTGATTTTTTTCTTTCTTTCTTTTTATCCTCTTTCTGGATTTCTTGGAATTCTTGAATTTTCTTTATTCTCATTCCGCCATTCCATTTAATTTTTTTTAAGTGATTTATCTAACCTATTTTAATGCGAGGAGATGATTTTACTTATGTTACTAGCCAGCGTTCAACTTATTACTGTGTCTTTCTAGGAATTAAAACAAGGGCTTGCCCCTCTGATGGATGTCGACATCTCCGGGTATGTTCTGTTCCTGGTAATCCAAATTTATCAATAGTCAGTAAGCTGAGGGTCTATGTGTATGGTCGGCGTTACTCTGGTGATTTCTTTAGTTGAATAACAATTTAACAAAGTTAACCGCCGTGAGCTTAACGGGCGCTCCGATTCAGTGGTCATTTTTGAAAGTGCAGGCTACATGGACCGTCCCAATTTCGTTTCAGCTAACTTGCTTTTTATGAATTTTTGATGTTTCTGAAGACGATAAAGTTAGACTCCTATTACAAGAAAAAACTTCATTTACTTGGAATTTTTGCGAGATATTGCAGGGATTTCCTGTTTCGACACTCGTCTTGACGGAAAACTTTAATTGTTATCTTTTTAACAGTTCTAATGTGGACAAGCCAGCTGTCATAATACTGGATCAGTTAAATTGCTTGGCTTCCCTGGCTGATATTTTGGACTTCTCACAGCTCGAGAAAAACAGCAATTGGTAAGTAGTATTATGGGACATGTACTGCCAGAAGCCCCTTGGTCATGGTTTGCCATGATCAATCCTTTTCCCTCTCTGAGTCCGAAGAGCGAACTGAAAAAAAAAACAAACAAAATGAGCGAAAAAAAAAAGACTTGCGCCGACAATTTGTTTGACGCCAATTTCTATCGATCTTTCTATCGTTGAGACGTGTTTTGTTGTGGTGATTTTCACTTTATAATTTTGTGATCATGATTATGTCATGTTCGTTGCAGTCCTTACATAATTGGTGTTCGAGACAAAAGCAGAAAAGGACCTTTCTCTTCAAAAGAGCTGAGTCTGTGTCATTACTTTAGGTGGGTGTAGCTGAGTATGGTTGACGAAACCATTTGGTTAGTTGGCTGCCATTGAGGAAGACTGGAAATTTTTTTGACATTCTGCTAGTGTTTGTCTATCTGTCAGTGTCTATCAGTCTGCTAGTGTTTTTTTATCTGTCAGTGTCTATCAGTCTGCTAGTGTTTTTCTATCAGTCAGTGGCTGTCGTTCTCAACTGTTTCCCTGTCCAGTTTTCGTTCTTTCTAGTAAACTGACCTGTAAGTGTCTACTGCTTCATGTCAGGTGGCTACGAGTGTCGGTAAACGACAGACAGTACAGCGGTGTTCTAAGCAGATTCTTGAGGCGTAAACTCAGTTGGAGTGAGTTGGAAACCAAGTAAGTGCCCCCTACACTTATTTTCTGGCCGAACTCTACAGTCACTTGACAATTTGTACTGATCCGTTATGTTCTTTTTTTGGTCAGTGTTGAAGGTGACGATCTGTTAGAATTATTTGATTGGCTGTCCAAAGTGTGGTACCATCTGAATGAAATTGTGGAAGACTTTTGTGATTCCGACGCTACATTAGGTATTTACTCCTGACTTTGTAAGAATTTCTTCTTATGTAAATCAGCATATTTCGTGAGTATGTGTGGAGGCAATCTCAGGTTTGAGTCTTTCGTTCCGAATAAATTTCCTAAAGATATCTCTTTTTCCAGGTCCCTCGTTGTTTTACTCGTGTCCAATGGACTTTAAAGTTGCAGAGGGTTGGTTCGTTAATGTGTGGAACTATAATGTGATCCCATATCTACATCAGACTCTTCGGAGTGGAAGGAAGGTATTTCAAGATGTTTCTTTCCTGTACGACTTTTGTTGTTATTTCTAGTCACTCAGCAGCCATCTTTGAGTTTCGTTGCGTAGCACGCTCCCATCTCTCCCGGGACGTTTGTGTGGGTTTGAGATTATAACTACATTAAGTTCCCAATAAATTATGACAGGGGTTAGAAATTTTATTGTAAAGAAATTCCACAAACATGGATGCCCATGATCAGGAAAGCCTTATAACAACGGATCGCTGAGAAATTTTCGAAATGAATCAATCAAAACAACTGAAAACCATCCACTCAAAGCGGAGCATGAGCCTTTACAGGTTGCACGCAGAGTCCACCCCATCGCCTGAAGAAGTGGCTATCCTGAGACAAGCGATTAAACCTCATTACTAGTGTACTCAGTAACATGAGTAACCACAACCTTAAATACGAGATGATACTTAAATATTTTGCCTTGATTGACAGATCTTTGATAGATGTGTCAGTTGGGAGGACCCAACGAAGTGGGTGGTTCTTAGGTACCCATGGAATAAGGACCATAGCAGGGTCTTTCACACGCTTCGTAAACTACGCCAAGTAGATGTGGTCCTCAATAGGAACCAACTTGGTTCAGATAATGGTGAGGCTAACGTTTTTAACGTTTTTGAGGCACATAGTTTCCTCTTTGTTCGACGCTGTCGGTTATGTTTGTTGTTTGCGATCTAAGATTTTGATGAAGGACAGAGTGACTTTAATAGCTCAGACTGGTTTTTTTCTCGGCAACATCGCAACCGGACGTCTTAAGTAATCGTACCCCTCCATAACCTTTAAATAAGTGCCCGCTTTTTAATGTGGTAAAAAAATTATCTCCGAGTATTTGTCGAGGCTTATCGTTTCGAAGAGCTTGTAAACATGCCAAAAGGGCAAAATAGCAAGTAGACAAAACAAAACTGAGCTAATGAAAAAAAAAGAACAGAAAGTAGAGAAAAACAGGATCAAGAAGCAAAGTAAACGGAACAGAGAGCTTCCTCTTTATCCGAGTATTAAATCTAATTTTCGTCATTAGACAGGTTGAACTTTCCAGAGAAAGTACGGGCTCGATTTTAAGTAACTGGATTATTTTAATTTCTCAGTTACTTTTGCTGAGTGCATCGAAGACAATGAGAAAATTCTTCGCGCCCATTCCAGTGTGTCAAAAAGGGTTCGCACTGTTGTTCAGGAAAAAATTCCGAAGGTAACGTCGTGTTCATATTTAAGAGCTCGCAATTTCACGGCTACCCATCAAATGCACTGCAAATCACAGCACGGCAATGTTTAAAATTCAAAACATCACAGCTGCAGAAGCAACATTTTAAAACATTATTACTTAAGTTAAAAAAGCTCTTTTAGCCGCAACATCCATCATTTTAAAAGCTTGCAGGTCCACATGGCTATCTGTCTTTCATTTAAGCCTTTAATCGCGGATTATATGTGTAAGCTTGTTAAGACGCTAAGTAAAATTTCTTGCAGATTACCGCCTTTAACTGATGAAAATAATGGTAGCTAAGATGACAATTAAAAACACTCTTTCCCTGTTTCTTGCAGGGAGAACTTAAAACAAAGCGAAGAACCGCTGAACGGAGAGGTAGTCACGGAGAAGATAACGATAGAGAATCTTCTTATTCAGAATCTGACAGCTATATGGAAACTAGCATTTGAGACAAAAGAAATTCCATGCATTGTTTACTTACGACGTTATCGCTTTGGTCCCTTTTGTATCAAACCGACGACACCTTTGTCATAAGACTTGAACATTTCCCTTTGGCCAACAAGTTTCTCAGAATTGCTTTTAACTACCAAGCGTACACAGACAACTTGGGATACGTAAGTTGTCCAAGACAGTAGTCGCTAGTCGCTTTGGATTCTTGCGATCCTTGGGGTATTTATTCTTTTTTGGTTAAATGATACCCCCTCCCTCCCTCCCTCCTCTCCCTTCCCCCCCCTTCCCCCCCCTAATAAAACCTGTGTGTGGTTTTTTATATTAGATCAAAAAAAGTTTCAGAAAATCAAACTGACTATTTTATTACGCATATACGAAAAAACGTGCTATTTTATAAATAACCTGTTAATAGGATAGTTAAACAACATTTAACTGAACAAACCATATAACTTATGTAAACCAGTTTTAAGATTTTTGCACTCTTTTACCGAAGAAGAGTTTGTTATCGTCATTAATTTTAGATGTGATTTTTTCAAGGTATTCATTTTACCAATTCTGAATGTTAATCGGTTATCTTAGTTAACGCAAGGTCTTGTAAAAAGTAAGCAACAGGCCATTTGGAAAATTGACAACTTTGGTCAGTTAAACACCAATTCGTATAATAACCTTACCATTTATGCATGTAACAAAATGTTACTTTGTAAACCGCCAGGTGGAAAGTATTTTTGAATTTACCAAGGTTAACTTTGTCCTGTAATTCAAGCATCTTCATCACGCATTTCATATGCTAACATGGAACTGTATACTTCACCGTTTTAATCCTTTTAACCCTAAGAGTGACCAGCATCTAGTTTCTCCTTACGGTATTGATGCTGAATCGTTCAATTAAGGTCATGAGAATAAAGGAAGTGATTGACAACCTAATAAGCTTTGATTGTTGAACGAATTCTCCTTGTCAGTACTATGATGAAATGTATAGAGAAGAGTATGGAAAATATCATTACTTCGGTTAGGGTGGACAGGGTTAAAGAATTCAGCAGTGGCGAATCCATGAAGTTTCTTTTTGTTCACTTACTTCGCTGAGATACAATAAGGAGAAGCGTTTCCTGTGGAGGTAAGAAAAGGCGAGAAAAGACGCTCGGAACAAGTACAATTTCTAACTTAGAAATCCACCCTCACGGGACTTCGACTTTGCGATCTAAACTCGGGGGCCACAGTAGTGGGACACGTTTGCCCTCTAGCTTCTGCATCCTTGGTTCCCACTCGCGTGTGCGCTCACTCAGTAGAGTGAGGATTTTACAGAGAGGTGCATGCTGTGACCAACTAGCATATGGAGTGAGCAGTTGTTCCTTGCGGTTACGTTGGTGTGATCTTTCTGATAGGAAGTGAGCAAAACAATCGTGGGAGCCGTATTTATTCAAATTTTCTAATGACTGCAGCAGTTGGACGGAAAAGCTTCCAAGTTCCCCAGCTGCAGTTTTAATGTTAGAGTGTCGTTCATAAAATTTTTAGTTTTCAAAATAACTTTCTTCCCATGGTGATCTGTTTTGTTTTGCTTGTTGCATGCATGTGAATGGAGCCCACTGAAAAGATTGTCTATCACTTAGTCACTCTTCGACCTCTTCAAGTACTTCGGATTTCGTCTGGTCTGGTGCCCTAACACTGAG
The DNA here is from genome assembly GCF_964200805.1 of Pocillopora damicornis. Lineage (NCBI taxonomy): Eukaryota > Metazoa > Cnidaria > Anthozoa > Scleractinia > Pocilloporidae > Pocillopora > Pocillopora damicornis. Next base: position 14,582,751 of record NC_142671.1, read on the forward strand.
CTTTTTTTGCCCGACTCTTTAGCCTACCTAAGAAAAACCGCAGGGTTTAAAAAAAAAATGTTCTATCTTCAGATTACAACTGCCCAGATAGAACTGACTACTAAAAAGACATAACCGGTGAAAAAAAAGCTCTGTTTTCAAATGACAATAGTCTAAACAGGACCCACTACCTATGAGGCAACCAGGTAAACAAAAAGGACAAAGTGGATAAGTTCTGCCTTCAGATAAAAATAGCCCAGAGAGGACTGACCACAGAAGACAGAATCGCTTGCATTAATATCGCAACAAGTCCTCCCTCGATTCCTCTCTGATCTCGGCTTAACCGCCACTTCTGGAAAAATTCTTGAGGAAAAGCCAAGCGGCCTCTCAAGTTCCTTAGTCTTACGGATAAACTTTTCCCACTGTTGGCCGCGGCGGCATATAACATGTTTTAAAGAATCGCTTCCCGCTGAGGGTATTAAATCTCTCGCAAATAGTGTTGCACCAATTCCTTTCTCCCTTAACCGTCACTTAAGAAAAACCTCGGCCTCCCCGGTTTCTCTTAAACTTAGAGGGGAAATGCCAAAGGGCTTTTAGATTTCTCTAAAGAAAGGAAATAGTTTTCCTTTTTCGGCGGCGGCTTCGCTCAAAAAGCTTCACTTGCTGCCAAAGGCAGTGAGCCCTTTGCGAATGGTTTGGAACACGGCCAACACCTTTGTGAATATCAACAACAACAAGCCCATTACTTAGTACACGCGCGAGTTGCATGTGCGTGAGCTATCATACACGCGCGAGTTAAGCGTGAGTAACTGGAAAGGGGATATCCCGGTCAGGTGGCTAAAGTGGACACTACTGTACTCCAGCCTTTTTTCATGATGGCACAATTAGCTAGATTTGCCTTACTTTTGATTGCTTATTGGGGTCTTGATACTTCGTGTGGCAGTGAGAAGGATATCAGCGAGGAGGATTACTACAAAAGTAAGTCTTAAACCAATCCCCTGATGTGCAAATATTTAGGTCACTGACGTCCAAAATCACTCACCACAGTAGAAGATGTTGCGCAAGGTCAGGTTTACTCGGCTTCTTCTCCCAAGAGTTCTTACGAAATTTTAAATCTCTCAAATAACAAAAAAGGTGCTGTAGTGGTTTCATTTCACCTTCTTGAGCATTCACGTCATTATATCCACTGTTTCTAGATTCTAGAAACTCGATGTGCAGCACACACTAAACAAACGCGCCATGTTAAAAAAAGATCAATTGTTTAATGACCTGCATATTTGAACGTACACTGACCCAAGGGCACCATAAGCTGTTTCAAGAAATCAGCTTTAGGCATATTAACCGCCTGTAATGCAATGAAAATAGTTTCCTGGTATTTTCAGATGAAAGGATATTTATATCAGATGCATATTTCCTCCATCAAACGATCATAGCCTCTGTAAATATGGCAATCGTGAAAACAACGACAATTTTGTCTTTTGTTCTCTTCGCCGTCAGGATTTCAAAACATTCCACCCGCTGCTGAAACGGCAAAGAAGCTCTACAAGAACTTCTTCGGAGGGGAAGCCAGGAAAATCCAAAAACGACAGATCCTGGGAAATTTTTTTGACGTAATTGTTGTCGTTGATTCATCCAGCTCCGTTAGCAGTGGAGAATTCGTGAAAGGATTGAGAGCTTTGCAAGATCTTGTGGGAAAATCACGAAATGACACAGTCTATGCCGCCGTTACCTATGCAACTCGTGCCAAAATTGAGTTCAACTTCGCTTCGCGTTTCATCGCAGATGAAAAAATTGGCGCCATTAGGCGCACCGGCGGAAAAACTAACACTCAGGCTGCGCTCAAACTTTGCAAAAGGATGTGCGTTGAAGCTCAATATGGCGCCCGGCAAGGAAGCTTTCACAGAATTCTTATCGTCACAGATGGCCAGTCCAATATCAAGAGGAACGAAACCATTCCCAGTGCGTTTGAACTTAAACTGATGGGAATTGAAATATTTGTAATCGCCGTAGGAGAATACCTTGAGGGGATCAAAGAATTGGTACAGATGGCAAGTTCATCTGATGCTCACATGTACCGTGTATTAAATATGAGTGGACTAGTGCAGATGATTAAACTTATTCCTGATCAGACAGGGAAAAAAACATGGATTGAAGAAAATTTTGGACAATCTGAGGGAGACGACGAGGAATCAAGTCCGTTAGGAAGACTTTAATCCCAAAAGTCGGATGTACTGACGTTCGAGACCGGTCATTATTCATCTCCTTAGGGGGGGAAGGGTGTGGAGGATTTTCGTTGAATCAAGATAAAATTAACCTGATCCCCCTATAAGGCTTTTTGGCATCACATGATCTCCTCTCACAGGCATTTAATTGGCAGTCAATTTTCTATAGCTCCCTATTTATATTCTGTTGGCGATGACAGATTCCCCACCCTGCTCTCCCTGAAAACCATGTGATCCCCTAAAATCATCCGCCCTCTTCTCCCTTCCTTAGTTGATAAACAATGATTGGTTCGTCAGTATGAGACGTAAACTTGAATGTACATGTTTATGTTTTTTGTGTATGAATTACAGCCTCATAGAGTAATATTAAGTTCTGTGGGGATGTGATTATGGGTTTTCTAGAAAAAAAATTTTATATTTGGTATTATTATATAACGACTAGGAAAACAGAGGGAATGTTACCTTTTACTTAAGGATCTTAAAGACGTTATATCGGCTAATGCAGTGGAAAAGATTAGCATATGATAAATTAAATATAAACTAAAAACAAAAATGTTCTCTTGATTGAAGTCATTAGGAAATAAAACCAGAGTGGTTTCATCTTGAACTTATGAAACACTTTCAAAAGTTTGGAAAAGGCCTCATGATAGGACATAAATAACATAAAAAAATTCATTTCACTGATGTTCTCACAACACCAACCGAATTAAATTGTGAATCAAACAAATAAACAAAAAACCAGGTAAAAAAATTACAAACAAATATAAAACAAAACAAAAACAGGCATCTAAAGAAGCAAACAAGTTGCCAAAGAGTCACCAACAGACCAATGTTCTAACAACCAAAAAGGACTATGATGACCTTTTCAATTAACATTTAAGAACATGCATTTATCATTCATGAAGGATATGAAAACACGTTATTGCCTTCCAAGCATGACTGCTTGCCTTATTCTCCTGACTTCCGATTCCCAGCTCCGTCTGTAACTGACCGGTGTTATGAGTTTGACAACTTCAACGAGACCTTGCATGTCACCAGCTCTGTATAAATGTGCATCCAATGAACTAGCCAGGTGCACCAATTCATGAATTCCATCCAAGTATTCTCCTACTCCAATCACAAAGATCTCTGCTCCATTGAGCTTCAGGTCCATGGCATTCAAGAGCGTTTTGTTCCGTTTCACGTTGGACTGTCCATCAGTCACAACCAGAACGCGTCTAAAACTTCCGGCTCGGGCTCCGCTGCTAGGATTTTGAAACATTCGTAAACTTTTCTCTAACGCCTCTTGCATGTTTGTTTTTCCACCGGTTCTTTGCAGTTTCTCCAGTTTCTCATTGGCTTTTTCAACGGAAGAAAATGTGAAGACAGGATGTGCCTGATTGGCTACTGTAATAGCCGCGTGTAACGAGTCACGTGCACCCTTGTCAATCAACATTTGAATGGCTTTGATGCCCTTTCGGAATTCAGCCCTGCTGATCGAGCTGGAGGAGTCGATGATGTAAATGATATCGTAGTGGCCACGTAGTTGTCTTTTGAGGCGAGAAGCGTCTGTTTGCGCCAAAAAGTGCATTTGAAGCTTCTTGCTTGTGGTTCTTGCTGACGGAATGTGCTGAAATTCTTGAACGAGAAAGTAAAATTTTTTTTAGATTTCTGGAGGGGTGTATGAAGTTCTTTGCTGTTAGGAAACAGTTATCTGTCATACTAAAGAATATCTGGCGCTTTCTTTAAGTTGCATTTACATGAATTCTGTCCTTAGAAATCTTAGAAAAATTGATTCATATGGACAATCAAGCGATTATTCTCTGCCATTTTTGACTCTGAAGATCGTTATTCTTCCGTCTCTGGACATTTTGAAAAGAGAGATGCATGATACATGATGTAGAAAACGACTGATTGTCTTATTCCAGAAGTTTATCAATTTTATGAACAATTTTTTGGTTTCCAGCAAGTGCATTAATGAAAATCAGGTGAAAATGAGGGACATGCTATTTATCAATGAGTTTTTTTGATCAGTACGAGAAATGAACACAAATAGCTATGAGAGTAAAATTTCCCCGAGCTTTAAAAAACTTTGATGTTAGTATGACGGTAATAATCACTTAACTCAGAAATGTATGTGCATATCATGTTTTATTTTTTGAACAGAATGTGTCTTTACCTATCAAGCATGTGGCCAGTCATATTGTAGTATAGGTCACTCCGCAGTATACACATGTATTTCATTAACATTTTTCTTTAGTGTGACATTTTACTATCTAAAACGTGGTTGATTGTGACAGTCTCTTCTGTTCCAGATTAATTATCAAAATAACTCTGGAATGACATAAAGTCAAATTAACATGTAGAACCACTCATTATTTATTGCCAGAAGGGGGGAAGAGGGGTGGATGATTTTTTGTGGGGGGGGGGGGGGGTGTAAAGGTTTTCAAGGGGGAGGGGGTATCAGTCATAGCCAACAATGTATAAAGGAGGAACGTGACTATAAAAAATTAACTGCCAATGAACTGCTATTGAGGGGGGATCATAAGAATATTAAACCGACTTCCTTCCCCCCCCCCCTCTCCCCCGCGCGCTCACCCATGGCCGGTCTCCAAAAGCCAGAGTAAAATTTGAACCCAAACATTTAAATGCACAGATGCTACAGTAAACATACGTATCAGGTAAAATTTAGAGTTATTTATATCGCTTGTCTCCTTTCTTCTGTCTTCGCGCTTGCACACGCGGATTTTTTTTGTTTAATTAAGAAGACGGAATGCTCTGAGAAATGAATGCCCGTGATAGATGAAAGGTCACACATATTAACACGCGATAAAATTGAACGTCTCTATTCTGAACATGTCTTGTTTCTCAATTAGATCTGCAGAGACATTGAGTTAACTACTGTTTTGGTGATATAGGCTGCGTAAAAGCTGAAAATATTTGTTGAATTTATGAGCTCAACTACAGAGATATGTTTTCGTATCAGGCAGACTCTGACACGTTTTCGGAGTTTTTTACTTTAGGTAAAGACATCCTTTTTCGAAAGATCATTTTCACCTGGTGAAATATCGCTAGCTTAAGAAAGTTGGCCTATACTTGAATTGATTCTAAGGGGCACAGGTAAAGCTTGCTGATAGTGGAGAAATAGCTTTTCTAGTTTGCATTTCAGTCTCCTTAAGGAGGGCCCCTCTGTTAGATAGATAATAGAAGAGTCATTTTTTATGTGGGGAAAAAAAAACTAAAAATTATCGTTCCTGAAAAGAGATCTTTTCATCAATGGTTATAGAAATAATCATTAAGTTTTTCAAGGCTTGGGTGAATAAATCTTTGCCAATTTTTGTTACTAGGCAGCGCTTTTTTTTTTCTTGATGTATCTCTTGTGAGAGAGGAAAGATTTAGAATGGCACCATTTACCATAAGCTTCCTCTCGGACGGTTTGCTCAAACGTTGATCGATACAAGAAAACATTAAGTCAATGAGTATCGCGATGAAATCAGACTTGTAAACTCGTCAACTTTGTAATCAATATTGAGTCTGTTTAGAGAGAAAAAAAATTCAACTAGGATTGTAAGTATTTTCAATCGTTCTGTATGTAGAGTTAAAAAAGACTCTGTCGTAGATATACCAAAATTATGGTTTTTGAACCATTTCTTTGGCGAAAACATCGCTATTTTAGAAATTGAGATATAACACGATTCCAGTTTAGGGCCTGGCAACATCTAGGGTTCATATCTAGGAAGAAGTTCAAGCACATTCCATTGATAAGAAAGTTAACATACACAAGCAACCTACTGTTGTAATCCTCCAAGAGCCTTCTGTCATTCTGAAAATCACTGAATACCGTAATAACAAGTACTTGAAATACAACCCACAAAAGTCGAAGAAAACGGGACATTTTTTCTGCTCAGTTGTAGAACTCAGGGTGTTCACCTCTTAGCATGCATAAGAAATACCACAGATACCCAGAATGGAGTCTTTAATATCAATATTAGTGTCACTTTATTTATTTACGTCTCCCTTGACTCAGTCGTCTTTGATACAGGTCGCCGTAAGCCGTGTTTTGTTTCAGAAGAGGATCTGTTTTGCACCGAGCTTTCACCAGTAGCTAATCCAGCTTGTCTTTCTGCCAACCTGTTAAGTTTTTGCCGGCCGTTTCATCAATGTTGTTAAACTCTTCTAAGCTTTTTCTAATTGAAAACGTTGTTGAGATCGCTGTTTCTCTGGCCAGTGGCTCAATTTTTTCAGAGATAAGGACTCGTTTGTTATCCTCTTGGCGATATGCCACTTCGTGATTGCCAGCTGTCACCGCGGGATTGTGCTGATAAGAGGATTATTTAATTTGTGATAAGAGTAATATTTAGTCATGAAGATCTTGTCGTGACCGGGCTCAGGAGCTATTTCGACACTTTTGCCAAAAGTGATAAATGGCATATTTTTTTAAAATGAATTCAAAGTCCAGAAAATTTGGAATTGAGCTTTGGAACGGTGAAAACAGACACGCAATTAAAAAAAGAAAGAGAGAAATCATTCAGACAAAATAATCAAGCAAAGAAGGTTGAATCTGAAACAGATGCATCACACAGAAACGTGCACAACAGCAAGAGTTTACAGATATAACAAATAGAAAACTCACTGGCGCATAAAGTAGAACATAATTTCTACAGCTGGAATTCACAAAAACTTACAAAAGGCGCATACGTTAACAACAAACAGAAAAAAAACAAAAGTAAATTCTATATCGTAATCGAACTTCCATTTTCACCTGCGTAGCCGACTCACAGAGGGAAGGAGTGACGAGAAAGCGGCTCGTGAAGCGGCTTTGTCCTTGTGCTCTCGAATTCCATATCTTTAGTTTCCTTTCCCTTTCCGTTTTCTTTTCCCGGGCCATGTCCATGTTGGGGTAGAGAGGCCTGAGTGATAGGTTAGCAACTTAGTGTGCAAGGATTAGGAGTTTCATTTAATTTAAATCAAAACTATCCTTGCAGATATCTACAATAGAGAGACGGTGTTTTGAAACAGTTCACTGCATGAAAAGAAACACGGTGTACCGGGCTTATTCCTTAATAATGTTTGGTCCTCAAATTTCTTATCTCCCAATACCTGGAACACACGCAGACTCCATCTGTATTTAATTTCCTTGAAATCATATGTTAGCAACTTTTGTTTTTAATCACGCGCAATTCTGAAATGATTGTGAGATGCAAGATTGTGGAGGGGGACAGGGGGGCGGTTTCCCGGGAGAACAGGGGGCGGAAGAGGGTTTGAAGCGGGAGAACAGGGGCGGGAAGCGGGATCTATACGAGGGCGGGAAGCGGGAGCAGAAATAAAGAGGGCGATAATTTTTTTTATTACTGGGTATTATTTAGTCAAAAACACTTATCTAGAAAAAGTCTTGAAATTTCCATTTAACATCCACTAATGCTTACAAGAAAATTTTGGAAGCAAGAAAACGTAAATTTGTACTCGGGCTGAAAAAACAGCATTACCTCCGGTGAATTTGGAAATCCCTTCGATTCGATTACGTCATAGGTCATGAGATAACATGACACATGTACACCTATACTTCAGTGTCTAGTAACCTGAAGCTGTCGAAAATCTCCAGGAAAGAAAGCGATTCAGGTCACAATACACAATACCATTCATCATTTCAAAACCCAAAAGAAATCCTCATGAGCAACTGTCATTACACAGCAAAAACCACTGCCAAGAGAAATGTTCAAAGAACCGCTCATAGTATCATACAGAAAGGGGCGTCCACTCAAAGACATACTGGTGAGAGCGAAATTAGAACGAAGGCAAGGAAACCGACATACTTTGGAGTCGTGCGAGCCTTTTGACACTTAAAACAAATATACAGAAAACTTGACTTACTACAAAGTCGTGTAGGCTTGTCAGCCCCAATTTACGCTCGATTATTAAACGGGCGCTTTGAACTCTCTGAGGAAACATTCTGCAAGATGCTTTTAGATTACCGGGGCGAATGTGATTTGAAAACAAATGAAATTGAAGAAAATCAAGAAGTTATCTTGACTCGGGGGAAGAAGAGGTTCTAACCAAACTTTGGAGTTGGAAGAGTTCAGTGTGGTCTTCCCGGTGCATGGAAGACTTCTTCTAACTTTAAAACTTTCCGCGGAGGTTTAAAGAAGATTTCAACCTATCGGACAAATCTGATAATCAGCCGAACAAGAATGTTCAATCATGCTTCACTAGCACTTAAACTGAACGCTCAAAATGCAAACGGTTCAACAACAGATATGCAGTGATTTAAATCATCCTTTGGAGTCAGCTTTCTTTATTCGCTCTCGACTAGCTACGACTAGTTACTTACGTCAAAAAGGGAAAGCAAGTACGGATACAGAGAAGAAAACTCTAAACGTTACGTCTGGCTCTTGATTTTTTTATTTGACTTTGAAATGGTATTCCTAAATGCATGGAAAAACCTACATTAAATTGGAATAGCTATTACATCACACAGTGGACTGAGACTTTCGTCTCTATAACGAGATGTCAGAAGCGATGGTCAAACTGTGAGAAGCAGGTTAGTGAAACTTTGTTTAATTAAGAAAACTGACCTGTAATAACTTTCATCGGGACCCAATAGTCCCCTTCCCAAAACAAAGGACATAAAACGAACAAGTTTGGTACGTTTGATACGTGGTACGGGAAGCGGAAGACTCTGACACCCTCCCCCCCTCCCCCGTCCCTTTCCCCCTACCCCCCTTCAAGATTGTCACGGGAAGAACCAGAAAAGGAGATAACTTAAATGTGTTGGTGGCTATAGCCTAGAAATCACTAAGATACTCGCAAATAAACGACAATTAGCATCTGGAAACATCTGGTCAAAATTGTGTCAAGCCGGATCGCGATTCTATTGTTACCATCACCCACTCGCTGACTCGCTGACTCATTTCGACGATATAGGAGGCTTCGCCTCCTAAAGGAGGCAGTAGCCACAAAAAAGGAATTGTTTTCGATCGGAGACTGTTGTCGGTAAGCGAGTTGGCGGAAGACTTATCATAAGGGTCGAGCGTCTCTGAATATAACTTCCTCTTGAATTGTCAAGAGAGCAGAATTTTTTTTAGCGCCTTTAAAAATAAATTAAATCCACTAACTATTAAAGTTGAGAATGAACAAGATATGAGTAATGGAATTACATGTTACACGGTGTGTAACGGCTGCCACGTCTTTGCCACGGACAGTAATTCGCTATGACTTTGATTCGTGTTAAACCGTAATAATGACGTTACTGTTTGTCCATTAGGGACGTGATCTTTTAATTTCCAACCAGAACCGCATTTTAGTAAGTTGCCTTGCTTTGGGCTAACGATAAGAAGTGTTAAACGGAAGAGCGCTTTTTTGCCCACCTTCTCTTGAAGTTCGTTTTGGTTAAACTCTTACAGGCGGGACTGTTATGTAAGTGGCTTACATTGTTCACGCTTCGTTAAAACGCTGCACGTTCTTCCCATTTGGTTATTAGGTTTTGTTAGAGTTCGTTTTCAAGCGGCTCTCTTTTATCCCTCTTAGAATTTAGCTTCGATTCTTCCTTATAATTTTCATACTTAAGGTTACGATAAATACTTGGATACCTCGACTACGTTAAAGAAGACGATTTAAGCCTTGCTTCAACATAGGCATGCTAGGCATGCAAGAGTTATTTCTTTGGGGGTGGGTGTGGATTACTTGAAACATTGTAAGTGATGTCTATATTCTGACCAAAGGAAAGAAGAGTATTAACGCGGAAAAGAACGAAAATGTCGAATTAACTCACACACAGGTATTTTGTGGTAGATTGTGTGTGTTGTGCGCATAACTGTAACCAAAAATAAACTGTAATGGTGCCACGGATACCTGTTAGTACAAAATGCAGACAGGAGACTGCAGACCGGATACAAAATGTAGATTAGGTACAAAATGTAGACCGCAGACTGCAGAGTGGGTACAAGTTGCAGACTGAGAATCTAAAGAGTTTTTTCGTCTGGTATGTGATAACATGTCATCGTACAACTTACCGAGCGTCAGGCAATCGCTTTTCCACGATCAGCTTTCACGATTATTTGCACTACATTGGAATATTCCTGGCTCATCTCTTAATAAAAATCGATCGTTATATAATTTCAAGCCTTCATATAGTCTTCTCACTTTGCGCGTGAGTTGGTGTGATGTCTGTACAGATTTTACTAACGTAATTAAAGTAGATGTAGATGTAAACGAGATGTCAACGAGATGTCACTATTGAATATTTAACACGCGCCACATGCACATTCGAGAAACAATTGACAGCTTTGCCCGTAGTCCGTATTACCATCTTTTTAAGCAGTATGTGTTTATTTTGTTGACAAAAATGCGGACCAAGGCCAAAACTGTTCCTTCGACTTGATATATTTTCGACGTTAGTAGATCACATCATATTAACTTACCTCCGTAAATCATTCATTTCATCTTTTAAGTAGTGACGACGCTAATTTTTCCGACAAGTCAGTCAATGTGCTAGTTTTTCGAAAAAGATGGCTATCCTGTTTCTGTCGTTTAAGCGGGCCACCACTGCATTAATTAAATTGATAGACAGCATCACAAACGTCGCAGGAGAAAAATACCGATCGAATCCCGTTTACCCTAACATTTCACCATCACAATCACGCAGTTGAATCCATCAATCTTAAAACTTTAAATTGCTTCAAAATGATCCCGAAACTGGTACTTTTTTTTCGCAACCTTCATTGATATCATTCAAACGCGACAAAGACATGGGCAATTTTTTTATCAGAAGTTTAACGTATACAAACTAATGATCAACACGGAACTTCAAATGCCTGCGCGCACGATGCAAAACTGGCCCCTTTATTAATAACGTAGAGAAAATGTGTATCTCCACCAATGTCATCCTTCGCATATGCATAACTTGACTTACTTCAAAGGAGTATTCGTTGGCGAGCCATAAATTAAACAGGAAGACAACTTGGCGACCGATTCCGAGAAAACCTTTGTAACGGTAAAAGGAATACTAAGGACGTATCCAAATTGGCCAATCACCGACGAGATTTTTGTTACCTGCTTAGCGTGTGCGTTAGTTTCAAATTTGTTGTCACGAACGAGATCGGGGCGCGGGGAGGTTTAAGATTTTACGCCAATCGATTGATGTTACGACTGCAAATTAGCAGAACTTCCTTTTTAGCCCACAGTCCCGTAAAGACTACTTGGCGGCCTGCGTAGAAGGATAATGGCTGGCAACTGTGAGAGGTAAGTGTTGATTGTGAAAACTTTCTTTGAAACATTCCGACGCAAAGAGCCTTCGAGTGAGCAATATTATGATTCTGAAACCAGATACAAATTGTGGCTGTAAAATGAACACTGAATTTGCGAACTTTAGTGCGCTTCGCAACTTTCTTTGGTCTTGAAGCATTACGTAATAGAATGTTTCGTTTTAAATCCGACAACCTTCAGAATTCCTAACACAACGCTACACAATTTTTCGTCCGTAGTCTGTGTCCGTCGAGTAAACAACAAGTAGTCCGTATTACCATCTTTTTAAGCAGTATGTGTTTATTTTGTTGACAAAAATGCGGACCGACGCCAAAACTGTTTTTTATTCATGTTTGCGCGAGGAGTGACGTGCAGCACGTGCCATGTGAAACGCAAAGGAAGAAAAAGTTTTCTCAATTGATGTGGTAATTGCTCATAGTAAAAAACACCCTTCTGCGTGTTCCAGATCACAAAACCCTCCGAACGGCGTTCGGAAGGTTTGTGATCTACACATCCCAGAAGAGGATCACGCTGGCCAAGTGTTTAAGCATCAAAACAAACTCCACCAGAGGTCCCTAGTGCGCTTCGAACTTTCAACACCCCGTCCCCCCCCCCTCCCCTTCCTCCCCAAAACTCTGCTGGTATTTTAGCTGAGGCGTTTAAGATCTCAAATGCTCGGGTGGAGAGGGGGTGGGGAGAGGGGGTGGATCTTGAAGTTTCGAGTTGATCGGTGCATAACGATCGAGTGAAAAATCTCAATCTTCGAGGAAACGTTCTATTCAGGGCGAGAAATTGAAAAAAACTAAAACTGTTAAATGGAGATCACTGGGCAACTGGAAATACAATTGACACGAACATGTAAATTTTACTAAAAAACAAGAGTTTGAAAACGAATGTTCTGAGTTTCCCCACAGGCATGGATCACTTCAGGGTTACATGTAGATTGTTGTACGGCTTGCCAACAACATGTGTTAAAGGATTATGTCACGGTTTTAAGGTTTGACGTTAGAATGATGAAAGCTGTTTTCATAATTGAAACTATGTAATGGCATTGAGACTATTAGCTATCTTCAGTTTCTCCTTCTTTTAGGTACAAATCAAAAACTTTATATACTGAAAATGATAGGGGATTAGTTCTGTGGATCTTTTTCACTGGAAAACAACGAAGGTCTTGTGAAATATCACAAAACTTAATCATTATGTACCTCAATGTATCACTGAGTTCGACAATAGTAGAAGCGTATATCGCATTTTGTGACAAAAACATTTGGAACTAGTACATCAACAATGGGTGAAGTCCAGAGAACAATTGACAAATTCAGATTTAAGACTTAGGTTTGAGAGGGTAGAACACAGCTGATGATAGCTTCTTTGAGTGTTTAAACAGTAACATGATACACAACTACCATTGTAATATTGTCAACACTGTAATATAGTATCTACTAAACATCATTAAACAACATCGTAATGTGTTAGTCAAATTGAACTTTCAATATTCCGTCTCAGGCATACCCGTAGTTCAATGTTGTGTGACAGTTGAGAATCTAGTCTTCCATGAGATCAGGAATTTCAACATGGAACATCAATTTCAGTATGACAGAATCAGCAGATCACTATAAGTTGGAAGATTTTGATGGAAAGAGTTGTGCCTATGTCTTTGACTGGATGAGGAAGAGGGACTTCAATAATTCCAGGAAAAATAATCTTTTTAAGCAGTAGTATGGTCCTGTGATTGAGGTTGGTGGGCATATTGATCATACAAAATAGACCTATTTTGTGGCACCCATCAATATACGTTGGGAATTTGATCACCCAAAAACAACAAATTCACATTACTCAGGGGTTGTAGATGGGGGAAGGGGGATGTTGAAGGCTCAATATTGCTATTGTACATTTAGTTTACAGTAATAGTTTGAACAACTTTCCTCCTGTTGTGAAACATCACCTCCACAGTTGGAGGTAAAGAGAGTAACATTTCTGTCATGGAATGTTCTGTCATAATTTCAACATCAACAGCTTGTGGAAGTTGATGAATAAGTTGCTTAGTGCAACCTACAAATGAAGTCAAATTGAGTGTCTGATCGCCATAGTAGAACAAAACTTGAGCATATAATTGTTTTGCACATTGCGATTTCCTAGAACTAGACCTTTCATCGTTGTAATACGATGCGCACCGCAATCAAACAAATCATCACACACGATGCGAAATGAAATGATCTACAGTCGGTGCGCAAACACTGAAGCGAGCGCCGATTGCAATGAATAAAATAGCTCATCATTCAAAATCTGAAATAGTATATTTTCCTTCTGATCCTCATCGAAGGTGATCGAGGTAAATCCAAAGTTTCCAAGAAATCATCACCTATAATGTAACACCAATTTGTTTACATTCCGCTGCGTAAATATAGAAGGTAGCGCAGATTACAATGAATAAACTGGGAAGCATGTTAGTGAGTATTCGCTGTGTCACTCGCATAATAATACACGTGTTTCGATACCTTGTGTAAGAGACATTTTCCTTCCCAACTGATTCATCAATATCTCAAGTCAGGCAAATCTACTGCTACTGCTTGTTACTCAATAAATTCGGGAAGCGACGCGACATGCGTGTGTGAAATATGATAGCTTTTCATTATGTAAATTTTCTGTTGTCCACTCGCCTCTTTTTCAAACCTAAAAGTTCTTTTTTTTTACACAATAATGAAATACAAAGGAGACTTATAGCACTGAATAACAAAGGCACTTGAGTCGCGCATTTTTTTCGACCGTGCGCTCAAAAAAATCGTATATAAGCGTCTGTCTACCCTTCGTCTGGTATATGAAATTCGTCTGCGTAGTTAACAATAAACGCCAGCGGTACTGTATGCCTGAACGTGGTTAGCTATGAAATCTTTATACTCCTGTTTGGTTCCATGCCTTAGCTTTGGACAGTCACTAGTCCATATTAATGCATCAGTGGAGATGAGGAGATCCTTGCACCTTAAATTCAAAATATAGAGCATAAAAAACCATTATTCCAATCGGATTTACTTTGGTGAGAAGCACCTCTGTAAAAAACGTTTCAACCTTCAACTGAAAATGCTTAGCAACAATGGCCGGATTCAAGTTCAGCATTGAACATATTTCATTGTAAGACTTTGCTTCAATTTTTTCTTCAGTAAAGTCGAGAACTTGTGTATTGCCTATAATTTGAAACAACTCAGGCCATCTAAGGTCAGCACAGGACAATGTCATAAAGCTGGCGGGAATTCCAGCCAGTTTTACCATGGCTACAACTTCATACATAAACTTTTGCCAGTATGGAGGTAAACTTGGTATCTGCCTCGGAAACAAAGAAGCCTGGTCTTCCAAGATCTTGCAAACTTTGCACACTGAACCTTAAATTTGATGCAGTATGAGACTGTCTACGAACTTTTGTGAGAGCTACATTAATACCATCTGATATTTTTTTCTGTTCTATTATAAACTGTGCAAAGAACAAATGCTCAGCATTCATTGCAAATCTGCCACTTTAATGTAACAAAAATGGGCACTGAAGTACCTTGTTGGTGACGAGCAAACTGCTCTCTCCACCATATACCCAAATCTACCTTTTGGGAATAACACTGGAAATGCTAGTTCTTCACAATTATTGTCAGACATTAACAAAACTGGATGTTTAGTTTTCCCTAGTGCAATATTGAAAACTTCATTTCCCGCTGACTTTAATGTTTGGTGATAATCAGGTAAAATTTACTGCAAGGAAGTTTCTACAGTGGTTGCTTGAAATTCACTCAAAGGATCCTCTCTCTTCCTCATTTTCATCATCAGTTGTTCTCTGTTCACTACTTTCATCACTTATTGGACAAACTTCACTATCCTTTCCTGAGTTAATTTGCAGATGCAACTCAGAAAGATTTTCATCACTATTTGTAGCATTTACTGTTAGGCCACTATTATTAATCCTCGGCTAATGAAGAGCATTAAGCACAATTTCAGGGTGTACAGCTTGAAAATAAACCGACCTTTAAACCAAAGTTTTCTTTTCAGCTCTGGTATACTTTTCTTGACCTTTCAGGGGGTTGTTGGCAAAATATTGCAAGTCTGATCACAGTCTACTGGAACATTACAAATTGCCCCTTCTATTTTACCTTGTTGGCCTTTGGGAATAACAACAACATTTTTCCAAACACAATGTGCTGCACTATAAGAATCTGTTCAAGTTTTTCCAGACATCCTAAAGCTGTAGTTCTGAGGGAATTTCATCAATGTCTAACTTATTATGAACAGATTGGCATGGAATGTATCCTTATGACAGCTTAGAGTTACAAGTTTTACAGATGTATTCCTTATCATCAAATGACTTTATTCCTGTGAAAAGATGTTGAATGTCATACTTATTTTTCTGTAATTCTGTGGCTGTTTTTCTTTAGAGAATTCTCTTACATACATAACATATGTAATCTGGGCCTTCTTTTACCCTTTTTTGAAAACGTGGTACAGGAATCTAAGTCCTTGCTGTCTTTCTTCTTGCTTTTAACATTATGGTAATGATGACGAAACCTTTATTTGTAGATTTTTTTTTCTTTACTGGTTCGAGTTGAGCATAAGATTTCCTCTATTCCATTGCTGTTTTTTTCGGTTTTTTTTTGTTTTGAGGATTTGTGGCATTTCAGAATCTTTCGCTTCTCTCCTTCACTTATACAACATGTACAGCTATAAACTGAATGCATTTGACTATTGTATCAGAGTTCAACTTGTTTGTTATAATTTCACAAACTGTTTGAAAAAGGGATTTTGCATGCAGTGCTATATATCTTTAGTACTTGCTCTTCATTATAAGAAGTATTTTGTTTGTCTGCTATTGTGACAAAGACGACCTAAACAGAGATTAGGAAAATGAAGCAAAAATCCAGCGTTTAAACTTGCCTTCTGCAGGATAAACCTCTCAAGAGCTTATTTATAGGAAGATTAATTATGAGAACATCAACACACTTAAAAGCCATCTAAAATATATTTAAAAAGACATCAATAACTTTACCTTTGAGAAAGAAAGCTCATCTATTTTGAATAACGATAAATGTTTACATTATTATGAAATATCGATTAGGCATACTTCCTAATATTTTAGTATATATTTTAATACTTGTTTATCTAGTATTTTTTTTGTGATAAGACTATTTAAAGTATTGAGAAATTTAACAAAATCAACTAAAGGCACAATGTCTGATACTGATGAATTTCTTATTCCTTTATATATCTAAAACTTTATTGATTGAGACTAGATTATTTGCTATTCTTTTACATATATTTGTATATATTGCTTTCTGCTTTATTTCCTTAATCTTCATCTTCAGAGATCCCTAGATTAGATCTTAATTTAACCATAGATATGGTATGTGTTCAGTTTGCACCTAGCTAATGGAAACAGCTTAGTGATCAATCTGAAAACATCCCATTCTGAGACTGGTTTAATTCTCAGTACACTAACTTCTATATGAATTGATAATTATTTTCATCTGAATCACATCCAATATACTACACACTTATATAGTTATTTCTATTCTTGAATTTAATGTAAACTTATATCTATATATTTTAATTAACTTAGTATTATTTATTCAAATATTGCAAAGTTTTTATAATTTGGTATTATAACAGGTCCACATAAGCTATGGCTGCCTGACTTTTAACCTGCATCAAGAAATAATGTTATTTTATGTTATGTTAAGACAAACTACAGACAAGTGTTACCCTTTCATTGGAAACAAAATCGACAGCAGTTAATTGGCACCGTGTCTGTTAATATTTTGTGGTAATTCTGAGGAACTTATCCAATATTCAGTGCTGTCATTTAGCATAGCACTTTCAACAATAGCATCTAATGTATCAAAGTTCCAATCACTACAAGGCTTAAGAACTGAAAGAAATAGGTTTAAAAAGATACAGCTAAGGCGCCATTTGCAACCAGTTGTCGCGTTCTAAATGCAAGCCCACGCGCGAATGCTAATTTCATAGCTTTCATCATTAGTGAACATGCTGTTCTTGAAAACTGGTTCATTAATTTCGCCATTTATATAAAACCTAGTAAGTTCTACTCGCTTACTTTAATGGTGTTGTGTTACAGTTTGGTTACCTGTCACGACTACGTCTTGCTCTGGCTCGTATTCAAATGTTTATGGGAGACCGGATTTGCTTCTTGTTTTAATATTTGTCAAATCATCGATCGATGCTCTAAAAAGGGAAAGGAAAATTAAAAGTGAGATACGCGTAGTTCAAGTTGATTAAGACTCTCCAGCGCGTGCAATTAGGCAAAACATCACTACGGCAATAAACGAACTTATGTCAGTCAACACGGTAATCCAAGAATTTTGTAAAAATTGGTGGCGCTTAAAGGACCCGTTTGTTTCTTAAAGGAAGCTTTTAGTAGCCTGACGCTCTTCCTTTGCGCTGGACAACAGCAGGAATAACTTTTCGGAGGTGGCTAATATATTGGCAGCCCTTAGCAGCAGTCACACTTCAAGTTGACCTTTCATCGTTGTAATATGATGCGCTCCGCAGTCAAACAAATCATCACGTGCAATGCGAACTGAACTATTTACATCACGGTGCGTAAAAACTGAAGCGAGCGCCGATCGAACATCATTCACAATTTTTTTGCGTTCGACGAAGGAAGAACGCTTCCTAATCTCCTGGGCTACCTGTGATCGCGTAGGTGTCCTGTGCACGCAAGCGAAAGCTGACCCGTGTTTTTTCGTTCGATCGGCCGGCCGTTCATCTTTTCAGCGCCATTTTGAATGACGTCACAATTTCGTTGCGCAAAGGATGCTGCCTCGTGCATCGCAGTTTGACAACATACCATAGGCATATTCATCTATTCCAATAACCAAAAAACAATATTTCCCCTTTGAAATGCCGAACGCACTTCCCTAATCTCCGATTACTACTAGTAAATAGTATATTTTCCTTCTGATCTTCATGGAAGGTGGTCGAGTTAAGTTCGAAGTTTCGAATTCACGTATGATGAGAAGGAATCCGGACGTTTCGCACTCACGGACGTTTCGCACGCGGACGATTTGTACCCAAAGTTGAGATGATTCGTACCCAAAGCTAAGATGATCACCATCTGGGCTCAAAATCGACAGATTGATTTAATCGCCGCCACAATGGTCTTTGTATTTCACATTTTTTAGGCTGAAATATTTCCCAAAGCCATACAGCCAACTAAAGGCAATCGGTCTCAGTAATACGGTCACTTTAATCACCGCCATAACAGACTTTGCGTTTCAAATTGTTTGGGCCGAAAAAAGATTTCGAAGCGCCCCGTAACCTGAACGCGGCTACGGCTGTTGTTTGAATTAGGCTCGCAATGGAGGTGTTGACCCTGCTTTTCGTTTGGAACTTCGAAAGCAAGTATAGAAACTTTGATTCTAAAAATGATAAATACTTACTGAAGAGGTAAGCAGATGGATGAGAACACTGTCATCGTCATTTTGTCGTACCAGTATCTTTGAGTGACTGATCTGAACCGAAGAAGGATTCTCTCAAAAGCTTTGTTTCTTAGCAGGGCAAATATTAAAAGTAACTCTGACGCAGTGACACACTATGATATTAATAACTAGTCGGACTTCCTTCCCCTAATGTAGATGCTATTCAATATTCAAGATTAGTTTGAATTTAAACACATTTTCCTGTTCATCGCAGTTTTCGGATCTGGTACAAGACCAAAACTTGATTTAAAGGAAGACAGCTAGGCAAATGTTGACAAACAAAATATTCTATAACAAAATCTAAATTCAGTCTTTCACGATTATCAATTTCATTCCTTTTTCTCTTGTTTTTTTTTTTCTTTATAATTTCAATCACGTCTGCGTTTGGTATTTCCTTACAGCTGTTACGTAATCTTTATCAACAGTGCAAATTAAATTTCACTGAAGAAGAATGCTTTGTTACAGGTTAACATGTGGGTGATTCCCATAATGCACCATTGGAAAAGAAAATAACTTTAGCGTCCCACCAGAAAATAATTCGTAATTGGGTCAGATGTATTTTAGAAAACAACAGTTTAAAGTCATCTTCACCTCTGCATCGCGCGAGAAGAGAAATGTTTTTAACTCAACCGAACATATCAATATTGCTATAAAAGTAATAACGCAGCTCAGAATCTTACGTCACTAAAGAAAGTTGAAATTGCTGTGACAATAGACGAGAGCTAAGAAAATAATCATGTGGTTTCTTAAACACAATGATATTCCTCGATAATAATTTTTATGACAAAATGGGTGAGTTGGAAGGAAACTTCTAATATTACCTTATAGGAAATAAAATATGATTTTCGGTGAGTCTTTTTTTTTTATTATTAAATTCTGATTTTCTTTCACCATCCTCGTTTTGTTAATTTTAACTCGATATCAGCTCGTATCATCAAGAATATAAAACCACTGCCATTAATTGCCAATGCTGTCTGTCCTTGGTTCCAGGGTCCACTCGGCCCCTTTCATACCTTTTTCCACTGATCTTCTCTCCGGATCCGTCAAGCTGAGCCGTCCTCTATCCCTCTTTCCTACTGAATTCCCTGTTATAACATCCCTGGGATGATAGTCGGGGACATTCTGCTGATATTTCATTCTGTTAACTGGAATATACCTGATTGATGATAACTTTCTATGCTGTAAATTGTGCTTTAGATCTGATGCAGTAGAGAAAGTGGAGCTGTCAGTTATCTCTGACGATCCTGAAATACCATCGTCTAGGAATGAAGTTCAACTGCAAGAAGCAGACCCGAGGAACGAACAGTCCAAGCTGCCGGAGCAAGCTGATAAACCTGATGGTTCTGGTAAGTAAGATCATAGAAAGTGTCTCAGTGAGGTTCATGATAACGTGTGTTTATTCATAATTGGTGAACCTGTTAAAGACGTTTGTCGAAATAGTTAGGTTTCTGTTGAGGGTAATAGAATATACCATAATTATTGATCATGTTTTGGTTTAGATATTTAGAAAAAATTTCGCGAGAAACTTTCTTGTATTGCGTTAGCAACAAAAGTATAAGAAATTTTTCAATATCATCGCACTAAGGGGATTCTGCCAGGGAAATTTTTCTCTTTTAGAGTTAATATGCGGTTTTTTCAAAGTAGATCTCTAAGATCCCCATACCCCATGCATTGTGGACTCATCGTTATCTGAAGCGTAATTATTTATGGGCTTAAATTGGTAACACTGTGCGACAAACGGATAACAAAATTTGGGACGAGGATCTTCCCCGTTCTCTCTATTTGGAACTTGTCTAGCTGGCGTGGCGCAATTTCTTCTTTCATTATCAAAAAGAAATGGTAAAGGAAAACTTGCCTAAGAAAATAGTCCGATCGAATATAATTTTTTCTCGATTATTTTTGTTTCTCGGTCTAAATTTGATTTAGTCTACCTTCTATTTATAGAATCTGAGGACGAGCATGAAGATATTGATGACTCAAGTGATCCAGATCAACATCAAAGTTAGTGAAAAAGGGTATTAAGGAAGACAAAAAACCAAAATATCTGATATAATTACATGTAATTGTGTTGTCTGATCGCTCGGATGAGTGTAGTCCTGGGAAGGAGTGTTGTCGGTAATGGTGACCGGCGTTTCGACAACCTAAGCAAAAGTCATCATCAGAGTCAGGTGAATAGTTGTTGTCAGTCGAATGTTCTAAGTCCTGTTTGTATAAACTGATTGGTCAGCCTTACTGTGATGTTATTGGCTGTAAGACTCAAGTAGCGTAAGTCGGTCGTGATTGGTCGGTTTCAATCAGTCGGTAAAGTTAGGTCGTTCTGTTCGGTTCGTTTATAATGTTACTGTCGTGAATGAGTCACTTGTATGGTGCCGGTAGTGGTTGATACCTGTCGAGGGGAGTCTTTTTTAGTTAATAAACCAGCTTTCCAGAGTCAGGCCTGAAGGTAGTTTGTACTGTGGGTTAGGCCTTGCGCAGTCATTAGTGTGGTTCGTAAGTCGGTGATGTTCAGCAATGTGATTGTTGACATCACCTTCCCTCGTCGCTCGCTTGTGTTCAGTCAGTCTTGATGTCAGGTTTCTGCCAGTCTCTCCATTGAAGGAGGCGCAGCAGTCTGAGCAATTGTTTTTATAAACCGCTCCCAGTCTGTTCCTCGGTTCGTTAGTGTCTTTGACGTTTGTCAGTAACTGACGTAGTGTGCTGATAGGTTTGTGGGCGACGCGGATATTTAAGGGTTGTAGGATGCGCGAGATGTCCTCAGATATGCCCTTTATGTACGGTATAGTCTCTGTAGTCGTGGGAGTTACGGTGTCGTTGGTTTCGGTAGTTTTAGTAACGCGGTGAATGTTTCGTTGGATAAAGTCTTCGTTACAGTTTTTCTTCTTGAAAAAACACGGTCAAGGTACTTGTTTTCATCGGATAAGCTGTCTATCGTGTTGCATAGTAATTTCGCTCATCGCGTTAAAGTCCTGATAGTCGTGGCTTTGTGTGATATCGGGTTGTAGGATGACTCGTCCAGTGTTCTGTCGATATGTTGAACACACAGGAGGCCATCCTGATCGTCAGAGCCACCTGAAGACGATTGGTCAAAGCGAGGATAAATAATTGCCACAGAAGACTCAAACGCTGTGAAAACAAACTACAGCAACTAGACGAGAAACTGAAACAACTGATAGCTACTGACTTACTTGACTCCGTTATGACTATTGCCGACAAACGAGTCAACAAGACGACTGAATGTGCCCGCACTGGAGATCAGTAGAAAATGACTCGACTGCTACGCAACAAAGAACAGAGACGAATTAAACCGGTCGACAACTTGGTGTGGAACATCTCTTCCTGTCCCTTAGACATGAGTGAAACTCGTGTACTGTCACATGGACTGAAACACTCAGTTACACCGAAACTGGGATATCGACCGAGGCTATTGTATCTAGTGTTGAGGCGACTCTGCCGTCTCGGCAACGAGAGCTATCTAAGCCGACTAAGGATAACATCAGAAGTAGAATTGCTTCCACTATACAATCGGCGTCACTTCATGACAGCAACCTAGAGACGAACAACATGCGCTGAAACGACCGAAAAACGACGAGAAATGGAATTTAAACTGCTTTTTTTTTTAACTGAAGATGTTCATACTTGTTAATCATGCTTACGTAAATATGATTGTTTTACAGAAATTGAGAAGGAACTCGACGATGCTCTGCGCAAAGGAGATTTCGATGATATTAATCAGAAAGTGACTCCAAAAACCCTGGCAAGCTGTAAAAGTAATACCTTACTCAAAACGTTTCAGGTTAGTCTTAAAACTTTACCTTAACTGCTTTTAACTGCACACTTAACCTGGGGCTGTTTTGCTATACCAAGTGACCTTCGTGATCCTTAATTTCTGTGAGTTGGTTGCACCTCCTCATCAGCCCTTCGAGCTTTTCATACTTATATTACTCTCTCAACCATTTAGCTACAAAACTACAAAAAATTGCGTCTTGTTTTCTCGAATTGTACCTGTATCTTAATTAATATTGAATTTTCATTGGCTTGCAGTGATATCTCTATTTGTTTTTACTCGAATCACAGCGGCTAAAACACTAAAAAATCCGTATCGCTGACAGAGGGTGTGGTTCAAACTTTTTTAAAAGGGGAAGAAAACCAATATACTAAAAGAAAAATTGAAAGCTACGTATTCAGTGGCTTTGGTGTCAGCATTTCTTTCGGCTGAGAATGAAAATCGACAATCGGAAGATTTGCCACTGGCCGATTTTGGCCGTTTACCTAAAAGACTTCTTCTGTTGGTAGGGGCAAAGTCAATAAATTAGAATTTTGTAAATTAAAAATTACGACAATTGTTGTTTTTGTAATCATGATTCAACGCATTTTTCCATCTTAAGAGTTAGCGCCAACGCTCTCTACGATTGTTATTCGGGGATTGTCGATTAATTTATTTTCATTCATTAATGAAGTCGGCTTTTCTTCTCAGTAAAGGGCTATTGTGTTTATATGATAAACAAAATAATACATGGTTGCTTGTAGATATGGAATTTCTCTTCTCGTGTTCAACCCGACATCTCACTCGTTCGCTGCGCTCACTCGTGAGCTGTAATGTTAAACACTCCAAGAGAAATTCCATATCTACGCGCACCCATGTATTATTCTTCATGTGGGCAGAGAGTAGAGAAGATAGCAAAAAAGCTGCACTACAAAAAATACCAGGCCCCGGTTGTTCAAAGGGTTGAAAAGGCAATCCACTGGGTAAATGCGCAGGATATTCTCGGAAGTGAAAAGAAAAACAGATTATCCGGACTGACGACAAAGTACAGAAGCGTGACAGAGGGCCCAAGCCCAATGGAAATCCTAATATATGCATGCATATAGCCGCGTAGACCGTGCGACACAATTAATGACATTAACAAATGACTCTCAGTATTGAATTGGTTATCGAGACTTTGTTGTAAAAACTCTCCTGTTATTCTCAACAACTTGAGCCTTAGAGGAGTTCAGAAACATTATCAATGATTTCTATAGAGCCGTTTGATTAATGTAATGATTGTAATTATTTTCTCCTACAGGTCAACAAAGCACTCCGGGATTTAGCACATGATGAGAACTCGGAGAAAGATGATGTAGAAATGCTGGAAAAATCTATAGATGAGTTCACATCAGCCTTGATGGACCCTCTAAAAGCTGACCCCGATACCAGAAAAACATTTCAAAGTTGTTTTGACTATGTGATTGACAAGGCAATCGACACAGAGCAGAAGAAGGTACTACACCAATGATAAAAAAAGTTTCTAGTCAATTTATTATACTCCATCCCTATAGAAGATTCTGGCGGGAAATCTGGTGCCCATCTAGACAACCTGACCAAGTGGCGCAATATAATGCCATTCCAATAAACAGAACGTCATTTCAACATCATTCCGTGGCGAGGATATTTTTTGAAAAAAAATTGGATCAAAATTTTGTCAATGGTGACATGAAACTCTCCTGTGATAAATCATAAGTAAGAACTAATCTAAATTCAGCTTATTGCATAAAGTAATATATTAACGATTTATTTGCGCAGTTCATCTCTCACCCAGTGGTGTATAACTTGCTCAACACCACATGGTACCGCTCCTTTTCCTCAACAAGAAAAATTTCATGGCGGTCACCTGGACGCTGGGGATACGTTTTTCTCAATCTTTGGACAGTGTTTGACATCGTCTTATTTCCCTTCCTCTTCGCCATTTTCTTCGTTGTGCATTTGATAAAACAGGTCTTGAGGAAAAGAAGAGGTTTGTGATGTAGTTTTTTAAAAGTCATTAGTAAAGTAGTTGACATCTTACAGTAGATGATAATGCATTTCTAATTCGCTTAGCAAGCTCTTTGGTAGTCAAGGTTTGGGCCTGGAAGAGGGAAGGGTGATCGCATTGCCGTATCTTACTACTGCCTACTTAAAAATGAGTTAACACGTCAGTTCAGTCCTCCCAACTGACACAACACAGGAGTCCTAGCTGCAGCAATAAAACATAAAATTCTGTAAGTTATAAAACATTATTCATGATTATTATCAATTCCTCGCGATGATTTGTTGCGCGACCCATCAAGCCTTACTTGAAAAAGTTCACCTTAAGTCGTCAATTTGGCTTAAGTTCAAAATTTTTATTTAATTTGAGTTTTGGCCAATGATCAGTGAAGGGCTGGTTATTTACAGTTTATTTCCGTTGTGAGATAAAGTGTGGGATTATCTGTAGGCCTGTTATTTGTTCCCGTTAGATCATAACAGTCATAAGAATTGTTGTGACCGTAATGTCGCCACTGGAACTTAATCTTGAGATTACGTACCAGAAGCTACTGGGAAGTTGTTTAGATATATAGCGTCAGTTGATGTGTGTTTTCTTTAACTCATTGGTCTGATAGGATAGCGTCTGATGCTTTCCTTAACTTGCAGAAACTGAAATGTGTTTTGTTTTGACGCTGGACAAGGATAAGCCAAAAAAGGAATTTAATCTCATCAAAGAGACGATGAGCTACATTGTTCAGAAAAATGGCTACCAATCTGCCAGCTACTGTGTGATTTTACGTAAAAACAACGAATTGATTGGTGACATCAACTTTGAAGAGAGGTGCTCTTGTGAGGCCACACTGCAAAAAAGGATTGCCGAGTTAGAGCAGCCAAGCTCTCCTGCTTTACTCTTTAAAGATCTTGATGACGTTTGTAGTGCATTCAGAGCCCCAAACGTTCGAAAAAAAGCTAAAAAGGTGAGGTATATGCGCGCACGCGACCGATTTCTGCTGCTCTGTCGAGTTCGGTGCGTCAACAAGGGGGAGTGGGCTTACTTTTCAACCATTAGCTTGTTACTGGGCCTTGGTAAGGTAACACTCGTGATTGTAAGTTCGGTGACAGTTCTATGTAGTAACACTGCAAAGGAATGAGGTACCTCCAAAAGTGTACTCACTCGGAACGGTTTTTACTCTCTATCACTTTATTCGACCTGTGTTGCTTGTACTGCCTGCAGCCATATGAAAATTTATGTTCAACTTCGATTGATTTTGATGATCGCACGCTGCATTGATTTATGTTACAAACGGAAACAATTAATTTTTTGTCTCATTTTCTCCCTGGAACCAACGTTTGACATCGAGGGAATCATTGAGAAAGGGCAAGTTTTGTTTTTCCTCGAGCTTCTCCCCGAAAATATTGGAACTTGTTCTTTTCCTTTAGAAAAAATCATAAAGCGTGTAGAGCGGTTTTTTAAATACTCTTACGCGAATATCCCCCCTTTTATTTATGAATAGTGTTGTAAAGTCAGTTGTCAAAGTAAAGAAGCTGAGCACAACGGTTAATTTGTAGATACACATATGCTATCTTTGTAACTGGACATAGTTCAGTCAAATTAGAACAGTGAAAGACATCGATTGATAGGTGACTTTCCTAAACCTTTCACCTAATCAACTTTTTTAAAGCTTATTCATTCATTAATTTAGTAATTCCTCGTACCTAACATTAACATCTCCAGTTATCAGTTGTGTAGACATATTAAATAAGTGGCGAGCCAGACAGAAAGATTGATAATACTGACATAAAAGAGTTAAAAAGTTTCAAGAAAATCAGCAAAATTTGGAAGAATTAGGTAATATCGATCAACCTTGTGAGTTTGGTGCTGAAAATTACACGAAATATTTTTTTAAAGTTTTGATTTTTCATCAGGTTGTCGTGTTTTTTCTTAATTACACATTGGATATGTCAATGGAAAAAACTGAGAAGCTACAGGACTTAGTAGAGGATATAAAGGATATGCAAGTTAACATCGTTCCCGTCGGTATTGGGGAGAACGCTAAATTATCAGAGTTAAAAAAGATGGCAACTAAAGATGGCACAGCACTTCACTTTGGAGAATACGAGTCACCCGAGACGTTAGGGACAGCGGTCATACAAGGTAACTTGGAGAGGTTTAACATTTCTTTACGAACCACACCTCCTCAGAATAATTAATTTCCTATGTTGCGTCGGAAAGAAAAAGAAAGTATTACATCCTGTTGTTACAACTCGTATAGTAAAAGTGTTTTTTTAAACGGTGACGTAATTTAAAGGCTCTAATATCTCCCTCCATTGGCTTTATCATATTCATATTTCACTTTTCGTACAGGTATCGAGGGAAAGGACATCTATGGTGAGGACAGGCCTGTTTGGCATTTTTGGTAGCTATATAATCATAGACCGTTGAAGATTTTTTTCTGATGAGTTTTGACAGATTGCCAGCGCTCTTCGAGTTTTCTTTCGAGAGTATCCATTCTAAACTAGCGTCTCACTTCTTGTCTTTCAGAGAAATACAAGGATTATTTTACGACTCCTTATTTCGTCTTTTTTCGCGACACGCTGAGCTATATCACCCTCCTCGTTCTTCACTTCGCTCTTTGCCTTTCCCCTTCAACTGTTTCCTTCAGTCGACTAGAACAGGTTATATTAGTTTTCTTCGTGGGACGCATTGTAATGGAGATGGAGCAGTTTATCAGTGCTAAAAAGAACGCAGTGAAAGCACGCAAAGTGAAGAGAAATAGTGTCGGATGCACCCCCCAAGAATGTTCACCTGAGGATCCACAAGAGATAAATGAGGCAGGAAATGACAGCCTTTTGCCAAAGACGTTCATTGGTTACTTCAGGTATTTCATTTTTGATCGGTTTATTTTACTTTTAGAGAATACTAGATCCCAAACACGTAGAGGGCATAAATCTACGTGACCAGTAACCACATGAATTTAACTGACGGAAAAAAGTTAACCATCTTGATAAGGTAACAAAATTGAGCACCATTGACTGATTGGGTGCTGCAGTATAGCCTACTGTTCATTGTTAAGAGCTGCATCAATCATGATAAAATGCACCATTTTTAATGCTTGAGTGCATTAATAGGGGCCAGTAACAAATGTTTTGGTACGCCGATACGAACCCTCGCTCACTGTTTTGCCACATCGATTGGGGCCACTGCACATTAGTTGGGTAGACCAGCATGTAAACCAGGAGTCGCCTTCTAGGTATAATAATAAGGGCCACTTTACTTATTTGAGCACAACAGTATGAGCATCTTTTGATTTTTGGATACACCATTATAGGCCACTGTTATTTGTTTAGTTACACCATTACGGAATGATATTCTTTTTTTTAGGTACTTTCAGGTCATAAATTGGGTTTTACGCATGACGAGATCATAGACATTGAAAATGACTGTACTACCGAGGTTCTCTTTGACAATCTACATACTAAAGTTTTAAATAAAGCTAAACGATAATGATTTTGAAACTGACAAGCAAGAAAAAAAATAAGCGATTGGTAAACCTACAGTTTAAATCTTCCATTTTCATGGTAATAATCTATTTATTCAACATCTTTCTCTGTAGTAAAAGGAGCAACAGCATGCATACGTAAACTTATTCTCTTGCATATGAATGACATACGATCTGTGCGTTGACTACGTTTATTTATGCTCTTCTAATGCAGTTGATATCCATTATATTTATAGTGACCGCTGGAATGTGCTTGACTTCATCACTCTTGTTTTATACCTGATTACATTCGTATTACGCATGACCACATTACGGATCTCCACTGACGTATCAGGAAACAGACTTTTGGTTGTGTCGGAGTATTTCTATGGTTTTATTGCCATGTTTCTCACAATAAGAGCCTTTGGTCAAGTCATAGAGCGCTTGCGGAAAATGGGTACAATACAAATCGCCTTATTTTTTATCATCGCTGATGTCTTGGCGATATTTTGGCAGTTTTTGGCCATGATTCTGGCTTTTGCGCTGCCCATGACAAAGATTTATATTGCTGAGAAAGCTTATACTTCAGGAAGAGATTCCGCGGATTCTTTGTGAGTAGAAATTGTTACCTAGCCAATAAATCTTCGAACTCATAAATAACAGATTTTAACTTGTTGTGCTTATTCATTTCTTACTCTTTTTTTCAGAGTGTGAATGTTTTTTTTAAGTTGGGATGGGAACCTCATGTGTGTCTAGGCGCCCAAAGAAAGTGACATTTGGCTAAGAGCTAATCAAGTGAAATTTAGTTTTTGGATGGGAAGCGTAACAGGAGTTTAAAACTACTTACACCAGAGTGCCAGACTTTCTATAAAAAGCGAGTTTGTTTTACTATCTTTGTGACTCTGTGTAAATTTTAACCATTCCTTTTCTCCTAGTATTTCAAGGGTGTGCAGTGAATCAGGGATAATTTGGTAAGAGTAACACTGTTGTTGCTGTTTTTCATTCCAAATTTTAACATCGTGTACTGATCTTAAATACGAATCACGCGATATCTTCACAAAACTTGAGTTCTACGTTTTAAATGCTTCGAAATCAATTTTAATTGACTTTAAAAAAAGTCAGGTGTGAGCTGAAATTGTGATGCAAAAGAGGAAGCGACCCAGTGGCTGGTCAGCTAGGTTTCACTAGTGTTAATAAATAATGAACGGCTGGCTACCTGTCGTTTCCCAGAGGAAAGGCAAACTGAGGTCTCCCGAGAGAGAGAGAGGGGGGGGGGGGGGGCGGGGCGGGGGGGAAATTGCATGTTTTATAAAACAGGTTCCACTGTAATCCTGCGTGCTTCACCAGAATTTGCCGTTTTTCGTCATGAAACGTTTCAGGGAAAACGCCGTTAATTTTCGTGGCAGTAGATCTAGAGTTGCGAGACAAGAAGTAGTTCCGAGTCCAAAAGTATCCTCTTTGCTTACCATTCCTCTCGTGGCCTCGCCACTTAAAACTTGCACAAGCAGCCAGCTATTCAGTTTCACCTCTTAAAAGAGGCACCTGTGACACGAAAGCTTCCATAACGCGGATGTTCGGAAACAGCTATGGCGGCCATACTGCACTCAGTTGAAAAACTTAATGAAGTTTATCTAACTCGTTACTTTTAAAACTGTTCTCTAGTTGGTGGAACATAGCGACACACCTAAGCTGGTCTTTGCTGGGTTTAGCTGACCAAGATTGGTTGGACTCCGTCGACGTTCCTTCCGTTTTTCTTGTTCGTCTGCTGTACGGCTTCTTCTTAATCATGGCAGTTGTTCTTCTCGTGAACATGATGATTGCTTTGCTCTCCAATACGTATCAGCAGGTTCAGGTACTTAACAGATCCCTGCCATCACGGAATTAATTTATTCTCTTCATAATCCAGAATTAAGGGAATATGGGCTCTTTTCGGCATAAGATACCGGATACTTTTCGTTGATAAGCTTCTATGATCTATTTTTGTATATTATTATTATTTACTATTATTTGTTTTGGCCAACAATATTATAATCCAACTGGTTAAAAAGGTTTCATATCGTATCCATGTTGTTTCTCTGTAAGAATGATGATCAGCCCAAGAGGAGCAGCTCAAGGCTACCGTCAATACCCTATTCCTTTTGTGCAGCGCGTCCGCAGTTGGATTCGTAGTTTTGGAGTTAAAATTTGATGAGTATTTTTGTAAAAAAAATGCTGTGGAATTTTGTTTCTGGTGTATGATAGTTTTTCTCCCGCTGAGGGAGTGACGCCTGTTGTTCCTATTTACTGGTACGTCCTTAGATGCTGTTAAGTCCCTCTTTTTGTCTCTATTAGGATAATTCACTGCATGAGTGGTCTTTCAAGAGAGCCATTATTGTTAGGACTTACAGTAAGAATAATCCAATACCAGTGCCTTTCAACATTTTGTCTGTTCCACTGATGGTGCTCTGGAACATCTTTTTGGGGAGTCCGTGTTGCACATCGTTTGACACTCCTGGTTTGGATGAGGCAGGACGGGTAAGCTGGTAACGCATGCTAATCAACTTTTTTTGAGTTTTTAGAAATAGCCGCTGTTGTTAAAAGTTATCGTTCATGTCCGCTCAGTTATTTTACTTACTATTTTATTTCTGCTTTTTATTTGAAATTTCTTTGATTCGACAGAGTAGAACCCTGGATAAATTGGTGAAGAAGCTAGAAAGAAGATACTTTGAGAAGTACGGTTATGAATTCCCCCTCACAGGTAGGGTGATATGCTAGATTTGTTAATAGCCTCGCATATATGATAAGGTCATAAAAACAAATTAAAGAAGGTGCGAAGATCGCTTTCATAGTCATCTCTTAATCCTCGGATCTCGTAGACGATTTTCATATTTTCACAGTCATTTTTAATGATTTTGTTAACACCACTCAAAACAGGCCAAGTTAATAGGTGGTTCCTATCTTTGTTTAGAGGAAAGAAAGATGGATCACTTGGTGAGACAAAATGAAGGAGGTCGGAAAATGACTAATCAGATTGTACGGGAAATATTCCAAACGTATGGAAACAAGGCGAAGAAACTTGCGTTTGGCCGAAAAGTGAGTGATTTTCAGGCCTACAGAGATTCCCACCACACTCTATAGACCTTGCTACACCAGGAAATACCTTTATTATATTTACTATTTCACACAAAAATTCTTCCTTCGAGCAAGTTAAATGTGAAACCGGGAAAATTACTGAGTACACTTTGTGTTGTATTTTCCTTCTTCCCTTGACACTTTTGAAGCAGATTTGGGATGTCTGTGTGGTTGTAAGTATTTTGATGTTTGATTATGACAAAAAAATCTAGTAAAAGATATATGAGCATATAGATATACACAATTACATTTGCAGAGTTGTGTAATTATTTTTGTCTGTGTCAATCTCTTTGTCTCAGTTTTGTGAAGGTACTTCATGTAACTGAAATTTTGTTCGATCATCATTTAAAGGCGTGGCGTAATTCGCCAGGAATTGCTGTGGATGGCTGCCTCCTAACTTACTTGGGACCTGATTTCTGCAAAAAATGCAAAGATGGAAAGCCTAACAACATTCACAGTGCCAAATTCAATTCTCCCTTTACAGAAGAGACACCACGATTTGAGGTGAAGTTTTGATTTACACACACAGACATACATACATACATACACTCAGACAGACAGACGGATATACATGCATACAAAATTACATTCACAGTTTATTGTATAGCCCCTCCCCCTTCCCCCTCCTCTTGGGAGCTCTTCCGCTATACAAAGAGAATAATTTGCGAACAGCATATGTCGATCACATAGATCCTGCTACACGGTGAAATCTCTGGGAAAAGCGATATAAGTACACCTCTTTTTGACCTTTTTCCTTTTGAAAGCCCAGCTGCTAATAACTTTTCTTTTTTAGGTGCTCTTACTTGTTTCTATTGTGGAGAACTATTATACTTAGTTTTAAAGAGTGAGCTTAGTGAGGTGTTCATAGTAGAAAGACGAGACCGTCATCGTTTTGCAGGTACTCATTCAGGGGACTGGAGAGAGGCGTATTATAGCACTAGGTGTTGTGAATAAGTCTTTCGACTGTCACAAAATGCCTGGTTTAAGTATTGGAACAGTTGGTTACCACGTAGACGATGGGAAAATATTCGAAGGTGGCTGTTCTGAAGTGGGAAGAGAGATCGAAGGTATGAGTTACTTCGATTGCAGGTCACGTATCTACTCAAATGTTTACGAAGGTTTCGTCTCTTTAAAATCGTTGTTAGTTCTCCCCTTGAAGCAAAATGAATTTGCCCCTACCTTTACCAGCTCGCCCTTAAATCTTTCAACTCGTTTTCTGACGGTAGAATATATACTTCTTCTCTGGGGAAATCATGATACGTTTCGAACAATGTGTAATTGTTTTTCTATGGAGAAGACTAGAGTTCGAAAGCTCGAGAAGTCGCAATGAAATGCCAGGCGCAACGACGCAGAGGTGCGAGTATCAACCTACGAAATACGTATGTTGGTCATTGCTTTAGAATGTGTGTTGCCTCCTAAAGAAGCCGTTTTAGTCTAGTTTGTTCATAAAAGTATTTCTTAAAATTTTCCGCGAACACTAGCATAAAACAGTGTCAACCATGCTAGATAAAGAGCGGAGTAATACAGCGGCTTTGCATTACTTGTTCGGTAGTCGTGCGTCATTTCACTCGGCTGATAATTTGCATGTTGATAGAAGTTTGTTATAGTTTTGCTGTGAAATTTCATGTTGATCGATATAAACGAAGATTTAAAAAAATATCTTCTAATAAAGGTGACAAGTTGAAATATTTTGGGGGCGAACTGGTAAACGTGGGGGCCGGAGCTTGTTTTACTACAGGAAACGAAAACAAAGATGTTTTAGGGACGAATTGGCAATGGGGCGAAATCTCCAGTTCCCGACTTACAAGGTTCTGATGGCGCTTGAAAACGTATTCAAGGTTTTACCTTCCTCCTTAATCCAACCTTGCGACAATAAATATCTGATTTCGCAGGAGAAAAAGGTTCAGAAATGTTGGTTTGTAAATGTTGAGGGATTCAATTTGAATTTTACTCAATGTTGTTACACCTTTGGTTAACTTTGTTTAATTTGTCCTCTTTTTGCTATGTTCTAAATATCTTATGTTGATGACTAAGGAGCCATGGCTTACCGCGGCGATCTCATCGCTTGTGAAGTTGATTTTAAAGAAGTCCCTGACGGTAAAATCTCTGTGTTGTTCTCCTTGAACGGTGAAGAAGTAGGGCGCTCTTCAATGAAGTATACCTCAGGACAAACTCTATATCCCATCGTCTCAATGGGATTTCCGGGCATTAAAGTGCTGGCAAAGGTATGTTTGAAATAGGGGGAGGGGGAGGGTGATGGGCTAGAAATCAAAGCTGTAAATGGTTTGGCTTCATTGGTGATCTGCTAACATATCATACTTCGGCACGCTCTCACGGCCTCGAGGGATTGTTCCCGTGGCCAATTGGAAGCATAAGGCAAGGGAGCTCTCTTTGTGGCGGCTCTCAGACTCTGAAATAAATTATTCGCCCTGTTTATAATTACCAAAAAGTGTTTGAGCTATGTGTGTTTGTACTCTAGTTGACCATACGGGGTGACCAGGCGAAGGAGGCATACATCTCACTTCCTATTATTTACGTAATTCACACATATCTACGTTCCATAATTGTGGACATAATAGTCATAGTTCATAAATATGATCATAGTCATCTTATTTTTTTGTCAACTTTTAGCGATTATTTTTTAATTTGAGGCGTACAATTTCCTCCCGTTTTAGATGTGCTATCGAGACCGTTTCAGTAGAGTAACAACTGAAGACATTCAGAAGGAAATTAAAATTCTGCAAGATAATTTTCAGGATCAACTTGCTGACCTAAAGAGATTGTTGCTGGATCTGAGAAAGAAGTAGAGGAGAAAGAAGGGGCAGGAAAAGTTTTTAAGAAACCGCCGTACATCAGGTGATGATGTAAAATCGTGCACTTTGATGGATCTGGGAGTTGACCAGCTGTAATCTTGCAGCTTTATTTTCGATAGCCCTCTCTCTTTATTACCTATTTTTTTCAATGGAGGGAGGAAAATAAAGAAGACTGTAATCATTTTAGTAATTGTGAGAAAACGTCTTGGCTTTTTCTTTTTTCAGCTTAGGAGCAATGGATATCTGTGTGTCGCCATTATGTATAATAAATGAAAAGATGTATTTTAATGCAAACTATATCTATAGCCGTAAATTATATTTCTTGTAAAACTGCGATGTAGTCAACTTATTTACAAAGAATAAAGAAGGTAAAAATCCATGCACCCATTCTCATTTGTAAGTAGCGTTTGCTTTATATAATTCTTCGAGTTCAAAGATCTGGTCAAAAATTCTCCCCTTCAACTGCTGTACATGTTACAAATTTGGGAGAATGTAGGGTTAAATAGAGGTATCACTTTACTTATGAGTTGATCTATTCTGTTTGCTGAATCGTGAAGATATTTTATGGTGAAGTTCGGATATAACGCGCGCTGTCATTGGTTGAAAGAGCGTGCACTATCAGGGTAGAGAGCAAAGATGTAGAGGGTAAAGCTGTTATTTCATCTGCCAAATTGTACTATGTCTGACCATTTCCCGGACTTCTTTCTAGCTTTTTTTCGTGAAATTTCGGAACTAGCGAGTCGGCAAATAGCAATAGAAGAGCCAAAGAAAGGTTTGTAAACATGCCAAGCGCTATAATTGACGTAATTCTAACGTGAGCAAAGACGAAAATCCTCAAAGAGAAAACGAAATGGACACTCCGAGTTTTGAAGGTTTCCACGCGTGTTAATTCAATACTGTTGATAAGAGATAGTTTACAGTTGGTTTTATGAACAATTATTGGATGAGGTTTTGAGATATTCAGAACAATCAAGGTCGAGGTAGGGGTTAGCAGCCGAAACCTTTCCTTTTTTTTTTTTCTTTTCGCTAATTAGGGCTTTTGAATGGCAGCTATAATCTTCTATTGGCTGTTATTTGGTGAATTATGAACGCATTTTGACTGGTTCTTACCTATTGTCCATCAATCGGAGGACGTACGCATAGATGACGTCACCATCATCAACGACGCACCACGTGCCACTTTTTTTTGAGGACCCCATTTTGACGTCATCTGTGATGGTTCATCACAGAACAGACACAAGGCAAACGTAGATTCTATTTGGTCAAACAATAAAATTTAACTCCGCAACTTACGTCGCCTCGCACTCTAAAAGGGAAGTTAAATGTAGAAATGTGCCATCTTCGTTTTCTCTCTGTATTTTCAAGGGGATGACTTAACATGTGAAGAGCAAATAGGCCCTCTAGCATTGACTACATGGAATCACGTGACGTAAAAAAAAAACTACAACAAAACATCTTTGACAATTACTGAGACGTGCAGCAATTTCATTGAAAAGTGTAGCTCGCGGAGAGCCAATCACCGATCGAGCTTTATGCGTAATGGATATATATCCTTGATATATTGATGTCCATTGAGAGAGTTTTTAACCTCTCTTTGCATTATGTGAAAAGTATGAATATCTCATGAGTTTTGTTGATGAAATATGGTGATTTCTGATCTGACTTCACAAAGCCAATTTTCACTCTCAATCTTTTACCACCAGACATTAAGTATGCTTATTCCATGGTGTTTTCTATGCATTTACTCTGGTACTAAAGAATATGCTCAAAAATCAGCATCCTCTTAACCTGGTGATAATTTTCGTCTTCCTTGACTTTATTGTTTGATTCAGGGATACGGTAAGGGGAAATAAGTGCGACACTCTTTACAGATAAAATGGACAATTCGGTGGAGATCTTGAGTCTCTTTTACTTCTTTTTTTCTATTCCAAGCTTTCGTTGATCTATGGAATCGTCAGCACAGTTTAACGATTTGGATGGCGCGAAGAAGGTGAAAACAAGTTTTCGATCGTCTTGTTAGTGACCTTTCCAGTTTTTTTAACCTCCATCCCTCATTTTGCGGAAAGACATCTCGCTCCAGATCTTCTTCGCCACTCGCAGGCCAAAGATCTCTGTCCAGAGGAACTAGATAATTTTAAGTGGCGGCCAGGAAGCTGTCAAGGGAAAAAAACTTGAATATAATGAGAATGGTTTAAGAGGCTCCTTAGTACAAAAATTGCGAATGTTCGATGTCAATACACTCTGCTGTACACAGAAATATCTGAAAGGCTCATTATGTTTTTGTGCATGTTAAGCAACTGTTTAATTCTTTTCAATATGCGGGAAATTTAAATATTTTCCCGAGAACTCTGCACCTAGATGGCTCTATCTACTTTAGAGTTGCAGATAGCTGTACCTGCAGTATACTATACACTGGAAACCAATGGATCTGATGTTCTATATTCCAAATTTAAGAATCTTAGGAAACGGACAAAGAAAGTTATTAACTCAAGTTACCATCAGTATCTTAAGTCTCTGTCTGGAAACCTTCAAGACAGCCTTAAGTACTTCTGGTCCTTTTATTCGGTTAAATAAAAAACTAAAAGAATACCTGAAACCCTATGGCGATACTCGATCTACTGACTTAACATCCGAGTTGGATAATAAACTTATTAATTATTATTAATAATAATTAACTTATTATTATTATTATTGGCTTAATAAGTTTGTTCAATCTATCGATCTCAAATCTTCAGTGGACAGCAAACTGTTAACTACAAATGTCGTTGATCCTAATTTGTTATTTGGCATCAAAACTTCTGCGTCAGAGGCACAAGGAATTTTTAAGCAAGATTAACACAAACAAGTCCCATGATGTGGATAATTTACCAGCACCAATCCTATGTTTGTGTGCTAAGGAACTATCCATTCCCTTAGCTTACCTCTTCAACTTGTCTCTAAAGTCTGTAAAAGTGCCTGATTTATGGAAATCAGCTAATATCACCCCAGTTCACCAGAATGACAGCAAGGAACTTGTAAAAAAAAACAGATTAATCTCATTGTTGCCCATTACAGCAGAGTGTTTGGAGCAGATAGTACAGACTGCTGTCTACAAGCATATTTCTCGCTATTTAACTGAGTGGCAACATGGATTTGTCAAAGGCAGATCGTGTGAAACACAGCTGGTTCTTACCCAGCACCAGCGGGCTGCGGTCCTTGACGAAGGGTGTCAAATAGACGTAACATTCTTTGATTTCTTCAGGGCTTTTGAAAGTGTGAGTCGTCAACTTTTATTACAAAAGCTCTGCAGTTTTGGAATCTCTGGATCACTCCTGCACCGGTGTGAAAGTTATTAAAGCAACCGTCAACAAAGAGTGGTGCTGGATGGAGTCTCCTCTTCCTGGGCTGAAGTTACATCTGGAGTCTCACAGGGTTCTCCTTGTTGGGGCCCTTATTCTTGGTCATTTTTATAAGTGATTTACCCGAAGTCGTTCTCCCAGGCAACACTATTGCTCTTCATGCAGATGACTGCAAGTGCTCTAGGATCATTGATGCTGCGGATGATCAGGATTTGTTTCAAGAGGATTAGGATAGCTTTTTTCAGTGGAGTGTTCGAAATTGCATGAATTTGAATGTACATAAATGCAAAATTATGACATTAACTAAGAAAAAACATCCCTATATTTCAAGCTTTACTTTGAATAATTTTAGACTGGATGAAGTCAAGGAATTCAAAGATTTGGGAGTTATTACCAATGAGCACCTCTCATGGAACTCCTATGTTGGCATTGTGGTTGCTGAGGCTAATAGAATGCTTGGTCTAATTAAAAGAACCAGTAGAAGTTTGGATGATTCAAGGACCCTGAAAACTTCATATTGCACCCTGTCCGTTTTAACCTCGACTATGGTTCCGTGGTGTGGTCACCGTACACTAAAAGGAATATTGAAAAACTGGAAAGAGTACTTTTACTTAAGAGTACTTTTTTGTAATCTGATTTATTGGGTAATCTAAAGATATTTTTAAATCATAGATTTACATTTGATTTAAATTCTGACTCAGAGTTTTTGAGGAGTATTTCATCTATTCATCTAATTATTCAAAGTTTTATCTTTTACTTAATAGTTTACTTGTCTTTGTATGGGGTCTATGACTTCTCTACGGATTATCCATCGGCTGTACTATTTATCATTAATAATTATTTTAGTTTGGTTATTTTGCATTGTATGTGCCACGAATTGCAATAAATAAATAGCTTAATAAATAAATAAATAAATAAATAAATAGTGTTGGTACATGATTGTATCATCTGTAGATATCAGAATAAATAGCTGTAGGTTGTTAGTGTAGATACTGCAGATGAATGTCTGTATCCTAGATAGACAAAAGATAGCTTTATACAATGTAGACAGGGTCGATAGCTGCACCTGTATAGACAGTGTTGATAGCTGTATCAAATATTTACAATGAAGTTAGATATATATATATATATATATATATATATATATATATATCTGAGGTAAAGCGGATGGCTGTTTCTTCTGAGGTTAATTTAGATGCAAAGGGTTTGCCCGGGGGATTGCTCAGGGACAGGGGGGAGGGGATGTTGAAACTTCGAATAGATCGATGCATAACCACTTCATGATTTGTTTGTTTTGTAATTCCTAAACTTACATAATTATTTGATTTGATTCCTGTCATATTTGTTCTCTTATTTCCAGGTGTAAAGTAATGTTTTGGTTTGCTAGTTATTCAGCCTATATGATACAATTGTACTATTAATAGTTGATAAAAATAATATTAAATGTTGATAAAAATAATATCATGTAATGTAAGATTAATTTTTTTGTTAGAACATCTGATAAAGAAACAGAGAGTGCCAACCTTTGTCAACTCAAGGTCTAAAATTCTTGCATTTATGGCATAACAGCCATCTTCCCAAGTGTTTGACAACATATTCTATCAAGTCAATGAATATCGCGATGAAATCAGACTTGTAAACTCGTCAGCTTTGTAATCAATATTGCGTCTGTTTAGAATTCTATTTTCCTGCTTTTGAATTCTATATTCCTTAGTTTCCTTTCCCTTTCCATTTTCTTTTCCCGGGCCATGTCAATGTTGGGGTAGAGAGGCCTGAGTGATAGGTTAGCGACTTAGTGTGCAAGGATTACGAATTTCATTTAATTTAAATCAAAACTTTCCTTGCAGATATCTCTACAATAGAAAGACGGTGTTTTGAAACAGCTCACTGCATGAAAAGAAATACAGTGTACAGGGTTTATTCCTGAATGATGTTGGGTCCTTTCATAGTTCTTATCTCCCAATACTTGGAACACACGCAGACTCCATCTGGTTTTAATTTCCTTGAAATCATATGTTAGCAACTTTGTTTTTAATCACGCGCAATCCTGAAATGATTGTGAGATGCAAGATTGTGGAGGGCGACAGGGGGCGGGAGCCCGAGAGAACAGGGGGCGGAATAGGGCAGGAAGCGGGAGAACAGGGGCGGGAGGCGGGATCTATCTGAGGGCGGGAAGCGGGAGCAGAAATAAAGAAGACGATAATTTGTTATTTATCACTGGGTATTATTCAGTCAAAAACACTTATCTAGCAAAGCCTAGAAATTTCCATTTAACATCCACTAATGCTTAAAAGAAAATTTCGGAAGCAAGAAAACGTAAATTTGTACTCGGGCTGGCAAAGCAGCATTACTTCTGGTGAATTTGGAAATCCCTTCAATTCGATTACGTCATAGGTTATGAGATAGCATGACATATGTACGCTTATACTTCACTGTCTAGTAGGCTGTAGCTGTCGAAAATCTCCAGCAAAGAAAGCGATTCAGGTCACAATATACATACAACGCCATCCAGAATTTCAAAACCCTGAAGAAATCTTTATGAGCAACTGGCATTACACAGCAAAAACCACTGCGAAGGGAAATCTTCAAAGAACCGCTCATAGTATCATACAGAAAGGGGCGTCCACTCAAAGACATAATCGTGAGAGCAAAATTAGAACGAAGGCAAGAAAATTGACATTCTTTGGAGTCGTGCGAGCTTTTTAATATTTAAAACAAATATAAAGAAAACTTGACGAAGTCGTGTAGGCTTGTCAGCCCCAATTTACACCCGATTATTAAACGGGCGTTTTGAACTCTCTGAAGAAACATTCTGCAAGATGCTTTCAGATTGCCGAGGCGAATGTGATTTGAAAACGTATGAAATTGCAGAAAATCAAGAAGTTATCTTGACTCGGCAGAAGAAGAGGCTCTAACCAAAATTTGGAGTTGGAAGAGTTCAGTGTGGTCTTCTTGGTGCCTGGAAGACTTCCTCTAACCTTAAAACCTTCCGCAGAGGTTTAAAGAAGATTTCTACCAATCGAACAAATCTGATAATCAGCTGAACATGAATGTTCAATCATGCTTCACTAGCACTTAAACTGAACGTTCAAAATGCAAACGGTTCAACGACAGATTTTTCCGTGATTTAAATCATCCTTTGGAGTCACCTTTTTTTATTCGCTCTCGACTAGCTACAACTAGTTACTTACGTCAAAAAGGGAAAGCAAGCATGGATACAGGAGAAGCAAACAATAAACGTTACGTCTGGCTCTTGATTTTTTTTAATTTGATTTTGAAATGGTATTCCTAAATACATGGAAAAACCTACATTAAATTGCAGTAGCTATTACATCACACAGTGGACTGAGACTTTCGTCTCTATAACGAGATGTCAGAAGCGATGGTCAAACTGTGATAAGCAGGTTAGTGAAACTTTTTTTAATTAAGAAAACTGACCTGTAATAACTTTCATCGGGACCCAATGATTCTCTTGCCAAAACAAAGGCCAGAAAATGAACAAGAATGTTACGTTTTGGCAGAGTTTGAAAGTTAAACCCGGGTTTCTGGTCCTCGCTCACTCGCTGACTCATTTCGACGACATATGAGGCTTCACCTCCTATAGGAGGCAGCAGCCACAAAAAAAAGAATTGTTTTCGATCCAGGACTGTTGTCTGTAAGCGAGTTGGCGGAAGCCGGACATATCATAAGGGTCGAGCGTCTCTGAATATAACTTCCTCTTGAACTGTCAAGAGAGAAGTATTTTTTTAGCGCTTTTAAAAAGAAATTAAATCCACTAGCTATTCAAGTTGAGAATTAAACAAGATATGAGAAATGGAATAACGTGTTACACGGTGTGTAACGGCTGCCACGCCTTTGCCACCGGACATTGACTCGCTATAACTTTCATTCGTGTCAAACTGTAATAATGACGTTACTGTTTGTCCATTAGGGACGTGATCTTTTAAGTTCCAGCCAGAACCACATTTTAGTCAGAAGTGTGTTTCGGAAGAGCGGTTTTTTGCCCACCTTCTCTTTAAGTTTGTTTTGGTTAAACTCTTACAGGCGGGACTGTTATGTAAGCGGCTTACGTTGTTCACGCTTTGTTAGAACGCTGCGCGTTCTTCCCACTTGGCTATTAGTTTTTGTTAGAGTTCGTTTTCAAGCGGCTCTCTTTTATCCCTTTTAGAATTTAGCTTAGCTTCTTCCTTATAATTTTCATAATTCAGGTTACGATAAAAACTTGAATACTTCGACAACGTTAAATAAGACGATTCAAGCCTTGCTTCATAACGTGTCCTCATTTGCGAAACCCATAGTTGTTGTCGAAAATTTGCTTCGCTTGTGTCGGCCGCTAAATAGTGGATTAATTAAATGATAAGTGTACCGCTAATATGGTGCGTTAAATCGGGACACCAGGGTTGATGGAATGCTTTCAGTAATAAATGGGGAAAAAGTTCCTTGTTGATCATAAGTTTGTATTGAACTTCTGACCAAAAAGTTGCCCACCTCAAAGCTTCTCTCAAAGGCAACGGTCTGTGCACTTGTGTGTACCACAAACCTACAGATTATCATAGTTTCTTGTTATAGTCATCGTCGCGTCCATCACTTGTCAAGAATTCCATTCCTTTTTCTCAGTTTCTGAAATTTCGCCTTTTTAATTAGTGACGACCCTAATTTTTGCCTCAAATCAAAGGCAATGTACCAGTTTTTCGAAAAACGTGGCTATCCTTTTTCTGTCACTTGAGCGGGCCACCACTGCATTAAATAAATTGACAGACAGCATCACAAACGTCAGAGAAGAAAAATACCGATCGAATCCCATATACCTAAACATTTCACCCTCACAATCAATCAGTTGAATCCATCATTCCTAACTGAAAACTTTAAATTACTTCAAAATGATCCCGAAACTGGTACCTTTTTTCGCCACTTTCATCGATATCATTCAAACGTGACAAAGGCATGGGTAATTTTTTGATCAGAAGTTCAACATATACAAACTAATGATCAACACGGAACTTCAAATGCCTGCGCGCACGATGCAAAACTGGCCCCTTTATTCATAATGTCCGCAGAAAATATCGGGACTAGAGCGATCCATCAGATCACTGATCATTTCACGTGCACCTCCGCCAGTGTGATCCTTCGCATATGCATAACTTGATTTACTTCAAAGGGGTATTCATTGGCGAACCGCAAACAGGAAGACGACTTGGCGACCGATTCCGAGAAAACCTTTGTAACGGAGAATGGAATGCTAATTTAAGGACGCATCCAAACCAGTCGCTAGACACTTAAATGTCTCAAATCATTCTACGCTGAATATGGCAGTGGTCGGCCTTTCCCTACATCTAAGCAGTTCGGAAAGCTGTAAAATTCCAAAACAAAAATTTATTTCGCAAAACGATACTCTTAATCGCCATATCAACGAACACTGTTTTCAACTATATGTAAATCAGGCGAGCCACTATACAGAAGTCAATGACCCGTCAAAATCCATCTGCAGTTTATCACGGGAAAAGCATTTCTTATAGCAACTGGTCTTATTTCGCTCTTTTGGCTGAACTACTGAAGTTTTTTTGCCTCCTTTATGTTTTCAAATCATCGATATTGTCGTAGAATACGTTGAACCAGGGGTGAAAGGATGATATTACAAGGGCGTGAAGAGTGAGGCTTGTTTTAAATTGGCCAATCACCGACGAGATTTTTGCTGCATGCTTCGCGTGTGCGTTAGTTTCAAATTTGTTGCCACGAACGAGATCAGGGAGCGGGCGGGTTGAAGACTTTAAGCCAATCGATTCTTGTTACAACTGCAACTTAGTAGAACTTCATTTTAGCCCACAGTCCCGTAAAGACTACTTGGCAGCCTGCGTAGGAGGATAATGGCTGGCAACTTTGAGAGGTAAGTATTGATTGTGAAAACTTTCTTTGAAACATTCCGACACAAAGAGCCTTCGAGTGAGCAATACTATGATTCCGGAACCAGATACAAATTATGGCTGCAAAATGAACGCTGAATTTGCGAACTTTAGTGCGCTTCGCAACTTTCTTTGGTCTTGAAGCATTACGCAACAGAATGTTTTGTTTTGAATCTGACAACTTTCAGAATTCCTAACACAACGCTAGGCAATTTTCTGTCCGTGTCCGTCGAGTAGACAACAGGGACCTTAATTAAGCAAACCACGACAGCGACGGTAACGAGGACATGGAAAAACAAAAGATGTAATTGGCAGAACAGTAGCTGAGCACGTGCGTTTTAAAACTTTCTACATTTCTTAGCCCTCCTATGCAAAACAACAACGTGAAATCACTACAATTTGCGTGGTCTGCGAACCGAAACCACAGCGGCAAATTATTTTAATTTCCGTTTGGAACCCAATGCTCCTTCTATACGTTATGCTGAAGTTCAGGCGTGGCGCAGTATGAGACGGTAAACGCATGCAGCCATTTTTTAAATTCTAATG
Organism: Pocillopora damicornis; assembly: GCF_964200805.1. NCBI lineage: Eukaryota > Metazoa > Cnidaria > Anthozoa > Scleractinia > Pocilloporidae > Pocillopora > Pocillopora damicornis. The sequence continues at coordinate 14,626,588 of NC_142671.1, forward strand.
AAAGGCAGAAATTCATTTTTTAATTGAAGTCTTCCTTGGCGTTGCCGTCCTGACAGCTTAAGGTCCCTGTTAACAATTCAAGCGTGTAGGCGTGCTACTTATACACGGGGTTACTGACTTTTTCCATTTTTAAATTGCAAATTTTGTATTTGTTCGAATAAGCCTCCAGGTATCCTGAGAATTGGTATTTGGGAAGAATAGTGTATCAAGTTAAGCTAGAAATGATTAGCACAGTCATGAATTTTCTTTGCATCCTTCACGGCGAGCTTTCATTCATGTTTGCGCGAGGAGTGACGTGCAATGCGTGCTATGTGAAACGCAAGGGAAGAAAAAGTTTTCTCAATTGATGTGGTAATTGCTCATAGTCAACAACAACCTTCTGCATGTTCCTGGAAATAAATTGGAACCTCGTTCGGAGGGTTTGTGCTGTACACATCCCAAAGGAGGATCACGCAGGCCAAGTGTTTAAGTATCAAAACAAACTCGACCAGAGGTCTCTAGTGCGCTTCGAACTTTCAACAACCCGTCTTGGGGTCTTGAAGTTTCGAGTTGATCGGTGCATAAAGATAGAGTGAAAAATCTCAATCTTCGAGGAAACATTCTATTCAGGACGAGAAATTGAAAACCTAAAACTGTTCTACGGAGATAACTGGGCAACTGGAAATACAATTGACACGAACATGTAAATTTTCCTAAAAAACAAGAGTTTGAAAACGAATGTTCCGAGTTTCTTCCACGAGTATGGATCACTACAGGGTTACATGTAGACTGTTGTACGGCTTGCATGGAACATCAATTTCAGTACGACAGAATCAGCAGATTACTGTAAGTTGGAAGATTTTGATGGAAAGAGTTGTGCCTTTGTCTTTCAGTGGATGAGGAAGGGGGACCTCAACAAGTCCAGCCAAAATAATCTTCTTAAGCAGTAGTATGGTCCCGTAATTGAGATTGGTGGGCACATTGATCATATAAAATAGACCTGTAGTGTGGAACTTATCAATATACGTTGGGAATTTGATCACCCAAAAACGACAAATCCACATTACTCAGGGGTTGTAGATGGGGGAAGGGGGATGTTGAAGGTTCAATATTGCTATTGTACATTTAGTTTACAATAATAGTTTGAACAACTTTTCTCCTGTTGTGAAACATCACCTCCACAGTTGAAGGTAAAGAGAGTAATATTTCTGTCAGGGAAGTTTCTGTCATAGTTTCAATATCAACATCTTGTGGAAGTTGATGAATAAGTTGCCTAGTTCAACCTACAAATGAAGTCAAATTAAGTGTCTGATCTCCAAAGTAGAACAAAATTTGAGCATATCATTTCTTTGCACATTACGATTTCCTAGAACTTGACCTTTCATCGTTGTAATGTGATGCGCACCGCAATCAAACGAATCATCACGTGCGATGCGAAATGAAACTATCTACATTCCGGTGCGCATACACTGAAGCGAGCGCGATTGTAATGAATAAAATAGCACATCATTCACAATCTGAAATAGTTTATTTTCCTTCTGATCCTCATCGAAGGTGATCGAGGTAAATTTAAAGTTTCGAAGAAATCATCACCTGTAATGCAAACACCAATTTGTTTACATTCCGCTGCGTTAACATAAAAGGTAGCGCTGTTTACAATGAACAAATTGGGAAGCATGTTAGTGAGTTTCGCTGCGTTACTCGCATAATAATAATACACGTGTTTCGATGCCTTGTGTTAAAGACATTTTCCTTCCCGGTGATTCATCAATAACTCAAATCAAGCAAATCTACTGCTACTGCTCCCTCGAAAGCTGATTAGTGATGATAATTTTAGAACTATCCCGCCATTGTATGGTTGGTTGGGCACGTGTGCTCCGATAAAGCTAAATTTTCCTTTTTGCTAAAGAAACCGCTTTTTGACGCTCTTTCAAACGTGTACCAAACTGACGTTTGGTCTGTCCGATGTATTCGTTGTCACAGTCATTGCAACGAATAGAATAAATAGCGTCGGTTCGTTGTTCTTTCGTGACAGGATCCTTGAGTTTGGTTAACTCCGCCCACACTCCTTTGAATCGTGACGATGGCGGCTTGCTTCCTGACGCCTATTTACACCTCGTCAGAATAAAGGTAGCTAATTAGTGATCATATAAAAAGACCTCTTGTTGCAGCGTTTAGACCACCCCTAATAAAGGCACTAGACAGGAGTGTTGAAACGTTGGGTCTATGAACATTAACTTCTTCAGTTACATTCATTAAAACTGTTAACCAGAGTAGCATCAAACCATGTCTGACTGTCCACCTGGTTGCTGTGTGAACTTTAGTATACTATAAAAGTTCTTTGTTTTACACAACAATGTAATGCAAAGGAAGCTTATAGCACTGAATAACAAAAGTACACGAGTGGTGCATTGTCTTCGACCGCACGCGCAGCAAAATCGTATATGTGCGTCTGACTACCCTGCGTCTGAGCGTATGAAATTCGTCTGCGAACTTAATATACACACGGGCGGTACTACAGGTTGAACTTGAATTGTATCATTCGGTACATCAGGCTTCCATGTAAAATTTTTGTTGAACCAATGTGACAGGTCACAGTTGTCCTACTGGGTTTTGCTCTCACTTTCCATCTCTCTAGTTCTGAGCTACGATTTTTTGTAAATGATCCATGTTTCGTTACAGGAGATATCCGATGAAACGACTTTATTTCGTTTGGACAGAAGTTGTAAACAGCACTGCTTTTAGTAAATCGATGTTTTGAGCTATTGAAAAAGCTATTTGATCACTGCAAAAATCGAACAAGGGTCGCTTTGTAATTAGTGACCAGTTAGTGAATCGTTGACGATTTTGGAACACTTTTCTTGAGCAAGACCTTTAAGTGTTTACGAACCTTCCTTTTCCGCAGCTTTTACTTAATTTTCTTAACTTGTATCCTTGAAGGTTCGCGATTTCAGTGTCGTTTACAGTTTGGTTGTTTAATAATTCCTTTTTACAGTTAATCTGCAGTCACACATACTTTTACTGCTTACCACAGCTTTTGAAGATGCATGAAGAACAGAAGGTAGTTGTTGTGTTTAAGGCGAACGGCCAGGCTCTCGTGAGGGCGGTGCAATGCCTGCCGAACTAAACGACTAATCCAACCCATGGCTGAAAGTGCAAGGCCTTAGGGCTGGGTTCACCATAAAACATGAGGGTCACCAGACACCAACTTTGTTGGGGAATCGAACCCCACCTCGCAAAAATTAAACACGCTCACACCAAAAATTATACACACTTTCTCAATAATGAAAAGAAAACTAGAAATAACCCCTAGCAAGCCAATGGGAGGCACGCAAACAAACAAACAAAAAAACATTAATAAGTTGTACGGAGAAAGTATGCCGTAAAACAAGATTATAAATCGACCCCACCGTCAGGGCTCAGTGATGATGTAACCACCGACAGATCGATTTAATCGCCGCCACAATGGGCTTTGTGTTTCACATTGTTTAGGCTGAAATGTATCCCAAAGCCTTACAGCTAACTAAAGGCAATGGGTCTCACTGATACTGTCAATTTAATCGCCGCCACAACAGGCTTTGCGTATCAAATTGTTTAGGCTGAAATGTATCCCAAATCAAAACAGCCCACAATAGGCAATGGGTTTTATTTGTGAACATAAATCGATGCGATACTTCCTGCGGTAAGAAAGCCTGGAAAAGATTTGTCTTCCGAAGCGCCCCGTAACTTGAACGCGGTGACGACTGTTGTTTGAAATAGGCTCGCAACGGAGGTGTTGACCCTGCTTTTCGTTTGGAACTTCGAAAGCAAGTATCAAAACTTTTTCCTCCGTCTGCCATGTAAAAACTTCGAAAGTTGTAATAACTTAAACATTCAAACTTTGAAACATTCATATTGATTTTACTCACCTAGGATGACACTCCCACAAAACAGCGCAGGGACATCGACTGCGAAGAATACAGGGTCGAAAACACGTGCAATGGCGAAGCGTATACGTCATTTCCAGTTGAACCAATGACATCACGCCATATAAGTTGAACATCCCAAGGGATCACGTTCAAGCCAATGAAATTGTACAACATAGCAAACGTACCATGGGATTACCATTTCTTTTCCGAACCAGTAATAATTACCTTGTTAAATTCTCCCACTAACGCAGCACCACAGTTTCTTTAGAAACTAACCCCTTTTATTCATTGATCTCCAAGTATGCTTTGCTCCCAAATAAAAACAACACGTAATAACATATGTTTCTTGCAACGTCCGTTAACTGCTTGTCTCAGTTATTATTCACTACTAAGTGCTATATTATGCCCTATGTTAGTTGCAATCATTCCCGGAAGAAGTCTCTGCTAAAGACGAAACGCGTCGGAAGAAATATACAAAAAATTACAACAGCAAGAAGAATTCCTTTGTGCGGCTCACTGGCCTCCGCAAAAAAATAGACTGTGAATCAATAATAAGAAAAACGTTGTAGAGAAAATGTAATCTCTTCAAGATAATTGTTCCGGAAGAAATCCCAGTTTCAGTTTTTCCTTGTTGTCCTTGTTTGGTGCAGGTGATTCTAATAATATGTTTGACATAATGGGTTCTTTATGTCATGTTGCGTTTCGATAATCGTTCTCTTCATCACGTCCTCTTGAGTGACTCAAAAATTAAATTATTTGACTATGTAAATATAAAATACCGGTGTCACTGTTTTTATACCTTTAACAAAAGTTATAATGGCTGTCTTAAAGCTCTTAACTCCCGTAAGTTATCAACATATTACTTCTCCCTATAATGTCTACACATTACCGAACAAACTGGTGATGAGAACACTCAAACTCATCAGCTGGAAGTTATCTTGATCTAGGACCACATTCTTGTAACTTTTCAAGTAAATATGCGAACTGCAAGGGAGGAGAATTAACAATCAGATATTGGGAGTTTGATAAGGTTAAGGATAAGTACATTTTAATTCCAACAACAAAAGCTACAGCAATAACTAAGTTGCATAAAACCCTAAGCAGGAGCTCCTGTAAGGGCTCCTGCCCTAAGACATTAAACTACAAAAACAAAGCAAAAAAATTGAAACCAACATTAAAAAACACGAATACAAACAAATGACAAAAATGCGGAAGGTAAATTGATTCTAAAAATGATAAATACTTTATTGATTTTAACGTCATCTTCGCCTCTGCATCGCGCGAACTCAACCGAACATATCAATATTGCTAAAAAAGTAATAACGCAGCCAGAATGTTACTGAGGCGCCATTAAAGAAGGTTTAAATTGTGTGACAATAGACAAGAGCTTAGAAAATAACCATGTGGTTTCTTAAACATATTAGTCAGCCCTCGATAATAATTATTATGACAAAATAAGTGAGTTGTGGGGGAACTTTTAATATTACCTTACAGGAAATAAAATATGATTTTCAGTGAGTCATTTTTTTATTAAATTCTGATTTTCTTTCACTGTCCTCGTTTTTGTTAATTTTAACACGGTATCAGTCTACCAATGCTACCTGTCCTTGGCTGCAAGGTCTCGGCCCCTTTCATACCTTTTTTCATTGATTTCTCTCCGTCAAGTTAAGTCATCTTCTATTCCTCTTTCCTACTGAATTCTCAGTTATAACATCTCTGGGATAGTAGTCGGGGACATTCTGCTGATATTTCATCCTGTTAACTGGAATATACCTGATTGATGATAACTTTCCATGCGGTGAATTGTGCTTTAGATCTGATGCAGTAGAGAAAGTGGAGCTGTCTGACGATCCTGAAGTAGCAACAAACTCCGCTGAAACACCATCGTCTAGGAATGAAGTTCAACCACAAAAAGCAGATCTGAGGAACGAACAGTCCAGGCTGCCGGAGCAAGCTGATAAACCTGATGGTTCTGGTGAGTAGGATCATAGAAAGTGTCTCAATGCCGGTTCATGATAACGTGTCAATTAATAATTGGTGAACCTGTTAGCTAGAGACCTTTGTTGATGTAGTTTGGTTTCTGTTGAGGGTAACGGAAAATGCCTTAATTATTAATCATGTTTTGCTTTGGGTGTTGAGAAAAATTTTCGCCAGAAGGTTTCTTGTATTGCGTTAGCAACAAAAGTATAAGAAATTTTTTAATTCTTCCAAGATGTCATCGCATCAAGGGGATTCTGCTAGAGGAATTTTTCTCTTTTAGAGTTAGTGTGCCGTTTTTTCGAAGTAGATCTCTACGATCCCCTTACCCCATGCATTGTGGGCTTATCGTTATCTGAGGCCTTCGTTATGGTTGTTCTTTGAAAAAACACGGTCAAGGTACTTTTTTTCGTCGGATAAGCTGTCTGTCGTGTTGCATACCAGTTGCGCTCGTCGCGTTAGAGTCCTGATAGTTGTGGCTTTGTGTGATATCGGGATGTAGGATGACTCGTCCAGTGTTCTGTCGGTATGTGTCAGTTTCCCGTAAACTGTTCCAGCCGGAGTGTTCCCCGTTGAACACCTAAAGACGATTGGTCAAAGCGGGGATAAATGATTACCACAGAAGACTCAAACGCTACAAAAACAAAGTACAGCAACCACACGACAGACTGAAACAACCGATAGCTTCTGACTTACTTGACTCTGTTATGACCATTGCCGACAAACGAGCCAACAAAACGAATGAATGTGCCCGTAATGGACATCAACAGAGACTGACACGACTGCTACGCAACAAAGAACAGAGACGAGGTAAACCGGACGAAAGCTGGGTGTGGAACATCTCTTCCTGTCCCTTAGACATGAGTGAAACTCGTGTACTGTCACATGGACTAAAACACTCAGTTACACCGAAACCGGGATACCGACCGAGGCTATTGTGTTGAGGCGACACTGTCTCGGCAACGAGAACTATCTAAGCCGACTAAGGATAACATCAGAAGCAGAATTCCTTCCGCTATACAATCAGCGTCACTTCATGACAGCAACTTGGCTAAAGACGAACAACATGCACTGAAACGACTGAAAAACGACGAGAAATGGAATTTAAACCGTGTTTTTTTAAACTGAAGATGTTCATACTTGTGAATCATGCTTACGTAAATATTGTTTTACAGAAATTGAGAAGGAACTCGACGATGCTCTGAATAAAGGAGATTTCGATGATATTAATCAGAAAGTGACTCCAAAAACCCTGACAAGCTGTAAAAGTAATACCTTACTCAAAACGTTTCAGGTTAGTCTTATAACTTTACCTTAACCGATTTTACCTGCACACTTAACCTGGGGCTGTTTTTCTATACCAAGTGACCTACGTGATCCTTAATTTCTGTGAGTTGGTTGCACCACTCTTCATTAGCCCTTCGAGCTTTTCATACTCATATTACTCTCTCAACCATCTGGCTACAAAACTAAAAAAAATTGCGTCTTGTTTTCTCGAATTGTACTTGTATCTTAATTAACCTTGAATTTTCATTGGCTTGCATTGATATCTGTATTTGTTTTCCCATGGTTGTAGCGGCGCCTAACCCTGTACATAGAAACAATAGCCTCTATTTGGCGCGAAAAATATGTACGGATAGTTGTCCACGAAAAATTGTCTATTCCAAGATGCGAACAGTGAATTTTGTGAGCTTCGAGGAACAGATAACGTACAAGGACAAATGTACAAGCATATTTTTGCGCAAAATATAGTCTATTGTGTTAATTATCCTTAAAAAAATTTTGCAACGCGCGTGAAAAATGTTTACGAGTAGCTTACTGTATGAAGTATGGGATGTTTTCTTTTGAGTGTTCTCTGGTGTAAACTTTATAACAAAAATATCTTCCTCTGTAATAACCACAAAACGCTCTCTCAACTTGATTCAAATTTTTAACGACGACGTAAGGTTCGAAAATTGGGGAATGTCAGTTGGTTGAAATGATCGAATATCACCTTGTTTTAGCTGTCACGTGCTGCGTTTAGACCAATCGCGCGCTAGCAAAATTATTTGACAGATCATAAATACATAAAAGAAACCAACCAACACACGACGCCGATGTCGACATCGAAACCGATGATGAATACGGATTTAAATCCCGAAAATGCCCCCTCAACATGAAGATCTAGATAGATTCGATATGTACATATCAGTTTGCATAACTTTGTACTGACGAAACTCTAACCGGCGAAACTTTTAACAAATAGAGAGGCCTTGACTGTGCTCTGTTCTGTTGTATAGCACGCAGGAAGCGGCATGAGCACGAAAGAACACGAGACGTAGTAAAACAGAACAGAACACAGTCAAGACTTCTCTATATGTTTTATAATAAAGAATCCGTTAAATTCCCCAAGCATAACTTTCAATTTTCAAAACAGACTTTATTTTCAAAGCAAACAACAGTATCGTCAGCATGCTCTATACTCTTATAAAGCACGCTACAGTAAGCCAATCAGAATCTCTGGTAGAATGGTTCAAATAATCTGATTGGCTATACAAGACTAAAACTGTCAAAAATGTCAAACCATCAAAGTTCAAAACTCATCAAAGTTCATATTCTGAAATAGTTTACAGACCAAAATAGTTCGGCATGTCGAATTTAACACTTTTGCCTGAAGTTTTTTAGTTTCTAATACAGAATCTGAAAGTGAAATATTCAGTAACATTCGGCCCAATCGTGGCTCACAAAAATACGCAAGTTATTTCACATGCCAAGTAGAAAACAAACTCTTCAAGGCGAGTTTTTTATGAATGAACGACAGCCGAATTCACCAGGAAATGAAGATCGTTCGGAATGACAGCGCCGTAAAACTCGGCTGCAGTGACTGATGTGGCCTTCCTCTCAACGCATCGGAAAGGTTATCAGAGCAAGCTCTTATTTTTCCACTCGAAGGGTAGTCGATTTAGTTCCTGAGGCTTGCTTCACTGCGATGACCAAAGATCGCCATGGTGAACTAGCCGTGATAGACTTCAGCATGATCGCAATCGCTCTGACACCGTCATGATTAGTACGAATTTTAGAAGTTATGCCAGGTTATGTTTTTCATCATCCCTGTTTTTTTCTGTTTTGTTTTTGAACACGAAACTTTATATACTGTACAAGTGCTAGCTGTGTTTGATTTTTATTACAGTAGGTAAACTTGCAATCTAACTAAGCGTGAAAACCTTTAAAACCGGACTGTTCATTTTGTTTTATCTTTAAGGATTTCTGTCTCTGCTCACGTCATAGTTAGGTAAATTACTGCGCCTGGCATTTTTTCAAACCTTTGCTCGCTTGTTCCGAAATTTCACTGTCAGTTAACGAAAGAAAAGCTAGAAAGAAGTCCCGGGAAAGGTCGGACATAGTACAATTTGGCAGGTGGCGTGACAGCTTTAGTTCAGTCCTGTGCTCTATACTCTCATAGAGCACGCTCTTTTAACCAATGACAGCACGCGTTATATCCGAACTTTATTATAAGTATATATAAAGAGAGAATAATTCATGGGCGCGCGTAGATATGGAATTTCTCTTCCAGCGTTTAACTCGATAGCTCACGAGTGACGCAGCGAACGAGTGAGATGTCGGGTTGAACACGAGAAGAGAAATTCCATATCTACAAGCAACCATGTATTATTTTGTTTATCATATAAACACAATAGCCCTTTACTGAGAAGAAAAGCCGACTTCATTAATAAATGAAAATAAACGAATCGACAATCCCCGAATAACAATCGTAGAGTGCGTTGGCGCTAACTCTTAAGATGGAAAAATGCGTTGAATCATGATTACAAAACCAACGAAGGTCGCAATTTTCAATTTACAAAATTCTCATTTATTGACTTTGTCCTTAACGACAGAAGAAGTCTTTCAGGTAAACGGCCAAAATCGTCCAGTGACAAATCTTCCAGTTGCCGATTTTCATTCTCAGCCGAGAGAAATGCTAACACCAAAGCCACTGAAGACGTAACTTCCAGTTTTCTTTTAGTATATTGGTTTTCTTACCCTTGTAGGAAAGTTTGAACCTCACTGTCTGTCAACAATACGTATTTTTTTAGCGTTTTAGACGCCATAATTTGAGAAAGCTCCGAAAAACAACTTTTATTAAGAATCGTGAGGGCTTTGCCGTTCATTCATCAACCTGACCGAGTTGCGCCAAAGGCGAGTGACGTATCAGCAGCTGATTTGCTATATCAGTACACGTGAAAAAATACTAGGAAATATTCCCTGAAGTGAAAGAAAAACAGATTATCCGGACTGACGACAAAATACAGAAGCGTGACGGAGAGCAAAAAGACAATATGAAAACATCCGCCGACAAAAGAAGACGCACATCGATGATGGATATCAAGGTGGGGGATGTAGTTCTCTGCAGAAAGGAACGGAAAACAACAGCTTGAGGCCCACATATGACCCGGTTTTACACGTGGTGACTCAGACGACCAAGAAGTGTTCGATACGGATGTACCTCTGGCTAGAGTTTGGGCCGTTTTCCGGCTAACGATTTTGAACCCCATTGAGCCCCTAATTTATATGCATGCATATAGCCGCGTAGACCGTTCGACACAATTAATGACACTAACAAATGAATTTCAGTATTGAATTGGTTAATTATCGAGACTTGACTTGTTGTAAGAACCCTCCTCTCATTCTCAACAACTTGAGACTGAGAGGAGTTCAGAAACATTATCAATGATTTTTATAGAGCCGTTTGATTAACGTAATAACTGTAATTATTTTCTCCCACAGGTCAACAAAGCACTTCAAGATTTAGCACATGATGAGAACTCAGAGAAAGATGATGTAAAAATGCTGGAAAAATCTATAGATGAATTCATATCAGCCTTAATAGACCCTCTAAAAGTTGACCCCGATACCAAAAAATCATTTCAAAGTTGTTTTGACGATGTGATTGACAAGGCAATCGACACAGAGCAGAAGAAGGTACTACACTAATGATAAAAACGTTTCTAGTCAATTCATCATACTCCACCCCTATAGAAGATTCTGGTGGGAAAGCTGCTGCCCATCTAGGCAACTTGGTGCCCTTCTCAAAGCGTAATATAATGCCATTCCAATAAACAGAACGTCATTTCAACGTCATTCTACGGCGAGGATAGTTTTTGAAAAAAGATCGGATCAAAATTTTGTTAATGGTGACATGAAGCTCTCCTGTGATAAATCATGAGTAAGAACTAATCTAAATTCAGCTTATTGCATAAAGTAATATATTGACGATTTATTTTCGCAGTTCATCTCTCACCCAGTGGTGTATGACTTGCTCAACACTACATGGTACCGCTCCTTTTTCTCAACAAGAAAGAAATCATGGCGGTCACCTGGACGCTGGGGATACTTTTTTCTCAACCTTTGGACAGTGTTTGACTTCGTCTTGTTTCCCTTCCTCTTTGCCATTTTCTTCGTTGTGCATTTGATAAAACGGGTCTTGAGGAGAAGAAGAGGTTTGTGATATAGTTTTTTAACATTCATTAAAGTAGTTAACATCTTATAGTAGATGGTGATGCGTTTTTACTTCCCTAGGCAAGCGCTATGGTGGTCAAGGTTTGGACCTGGAGAAGGGAAGGGTGATAGCATTGCCGTAACTCACTCCTGCCTCCTTAAAACTGAGTTACCACGTCAGTTCAGTCCTCCCAACTGACACAACACAGGATTCCTAGCTGTAGCAACGAATCATAAATTCTTTAAGTTATAGAACATTATTCTTGATCGTTATCCATTCCTCGCGATGATTTGTTGCATGACCTTTGAAGCCTTACCTGAAAAAGTTCACCTTAAGTCGTCAATTTGGCTTAAATTCAAAATTTTTATTTAATTTAGGTTTTGGCCAATGATCAGTGAAGGGCTAGTTATTTACAGTTTATTTCCGTTGTGAGATAAACTGTGGGATTATTTGTAGGCCTGTTATTTGTTCCCGTTAGATCATAACAGTCATAAGAATTGTTGTGACCGTTATGTCGCCACTGGAACCAAGTCTCGAAATTAGATACCAGCAGCTACTGGGGAGTTGTTTAGATGCATAGCGTCAGTTGAGGTATGTTTTCTTTAACTCATTGGTTTGATGGCATAGCGTCTGATGCTTTTCTTAACTTGCAGAAATTGAAATGTGTTTTGTTTCGACGCTGGACAAGGATGGGCCAAGAGAGGAATTTGATCTAATCAAAAAGACGATGAACTACATCATTCAGGAATATGGCTACCAATCTGCCAGCTACTGTGAGATTTTACGTAAAAACAACAAATTGATTGGTGACATGAACTTTGAAACGAGTTGCTCTGGTGAGGCCACACTGCATAATAGGATTGTCGAGTTAGAGCAGCCAAGCTCTCCTGCTCTACTCTCTGAATATCTCGAAGCTGTTTATCGTGTATTCAGAACCCCAAACGTTCGAGAAGAAGCTAAGAAGGTGAGGTATGTCCGCGTGCGACTGATTTCCGCTGCTCTGTCAAGTTCGGTGAGTCAACAAGGGAGAGTGGGCTCACTTTTCAACCATTAGCTGGTTATTGGGCCTTGTTAAGGTAACACTTGCGATTGTAAGTTCGCTGACAATTCTATGTAGTAACACTTCAAAGGAATAAGGGTACCTCCAATAGTGTACTCACTGTGAAAGGTTTTTGCTCTCTATCATTTCATTCGACCTGTGTTGCTTGTACTGCCTGCAGCCATTTGAAATTCATGCTCAACTTTGATTGATTTTGATGATCGCCCGCTGCATTGATATATGTTTCAAACGGAAACAATTATTTTTCGTCTCATTTTCTTCCTGGAACGAAGTCAAGGGAATCATTGAGAAAGGGCAAATTTTGCGTTTCCTCGAGCTTCAATGTCTCCTCGACTGATATTGCAACTTGTTGTTTTCCTTTGGAAAAAAACATAAAGTGTGTAGTGTGATTTTCAAATACTCTTATACGAATATTTCCCCCCTTTGATTTATGAATAGTGCTGTAAAGTCAGGTGTCAAAGTAAAGAAGCTGAGCACAACGGTTGATTTGTAGATATACATATACTATCTTTATAACTGGACATAGTTCAGTCAAATTAGAGCAGAGAAAGAAATCGATTGCTCGGTGACTTTCCTAAACCTTTCACCAAATCAACTTTTTTAAAGCTTATTCATTCATTAATTTAGTAATTCATCTTACCTAACATTAACATCTCTACACAATCAGTTGTGTAGACATATTAAATAAGTGGCGAGCCAGACAGCCTTGATAATACTGACATAAAGGATTCAAAAAGTTTCAAGAAAGTCAGCAATACTTGGAAGAATCAAGTAATATTGATCATAACTGATCAACCTTGTGAGTTTGGTGCTAAAAATTACACTAAATGTCTTTTTAAAGTTTAGTTTGATTTTTCATCAGGTTGTCGTGTTTTTTCTTAATTACACATTGGACATGTCAATGGAAAAAACTGTGGAGCTACAGAGATTAGTAAAGGATATAAAGGATATGCAAGTTAACATCGTTCCCGTCGGTATTGGGGAGAACGCCAAATTATCACAATTAAAATGGATGGCAACTAAAGATGGCACAGCACTTCACTTTGGAGAATACGAGTCACCCGAGACGTTAGGGACAGCGGTCATACAAGGTAAGTTGGAGAGGTTTAACATTTCTTTACGAACCACACCTTCTCAGAATAATTAATTTCCTATGCTATGTCGGAAAGAAAAAGAAAGTATTACATCCCGTTGTTACAGCTTGAATAGTAAGTGTTTTTTTAAACGGTGACGTGATTTAAAGGCTCTAACATCTCCCTCCACTGGATTTATCATATCCATGTTTAACTTTTCTTGCAGGTATCGAGGGAAAGGACATCTATGGTGAGGACAGGCCTGTTTGGTAGCTATATTTTCATAGACCGTTGAAGATTTTTCTCCAATAAGTTTTGACAGATTGTCAGCACTCTTTGAATTTTCTTTCGAGAGTATCCATTCTAAGCTAGCGTCTCACTCCTTGTCTTGCAGAGAGATACAAAGATTACTTTACGACTCCTTATTTCGTCTTTTGTCGCGACACGCTGAGCTATATCACCCTCCTCGTCCTTCTATTCGCTCTTTGCCTGTCCCCTTCAACTCTTTCCTTCAGTCGACTAGAATTGGTTATATCCGTTTTCTTCGTGGGACGCATTGTAATGGAGATAGAGCAGTTTATCATGATTAGGCATGAAAAGAACGGAGTGAAAGCGCGCAAAGGGAAGAGAAATAGTGTCGGATCCACCCGCCAAGCATGTTCACCTGAGGATCCACAGGAGACAAACGAGGCAGGAAATGACAGCATTTTGCTAAAGACGTTTACTGGTTACTTCAGGTATCTAATTTTTTCATCGGTTTATTTTACTTTTGGAGAATTCTAGATTCCCAAACAAGTAAAGGGCATACATCTACGTGACCAGTGACCACATGAATTTGACTGACGAAAAAAAGGTAACCATCTTGATAAGGTAACAAAATTGAGCACTATTGACTGCTTGGGTGCTGCAGTATAGCCCACTGTTCATTGTCAAGAGCTGCATCAATCATGATAGAATGCACCATTTTTAATGCTTGGGTACATTAATAGGGACCAGTAACAAATGTTTTGGTACGCCAATACGAACCCTCGCTCATTGTTTTGCCACATCGATTGGGGCTACTTTACATTAGTTGGGTAGACCAGTATGTGAACCACGAGTCGCCTTCTAGGTGTAATAAGAAGGGCCACTTTAATTTATTTAGGCCTAACAGTATGAGTATCTTTTGATTTTTGGATACACCATTATGGGCCACTGTTATTTGTTTAGGTACACCATTACGGAATGATATTCTTTTTTTAAGGTACTTTCAGGTCACAAATTGGGTTCTACCCATGACGAGACATTGAAAATGACCGTACTGCCGAGGTTCTCATTGACAATCTACATAAGTTTTAAATTAAGCAACGCGATAATGATTTTGAAACTAACAAGCAAAAATCTAACAGCAAGGAAAAAAAAAATTGGTAAACCAACAGTTTAAATCTTCCATTTGTAAAAAATGTAACAACATCATTCATACGTAAACCTATTCTCTTGCATGTGAATGACGTACGCTCTGTGCATTGACTATGTTTATTTATGCTCTTCTAATGCAGTTGATATTCATTATATCTATAGTGACCGCTGGAATTTGCTTGACTTCGTCACTCTTGTTTTGTACCTGATTACCATTATATTACGCATAATCACATTAAGGATCTCCACTGACGTATCAGAAAACAGACCCTTGATTGTGTCGGAGTATTTCTATGGTTTTATTGCCATGTTTCTTGCACTAAGAGCCTTTGGTCAAGTCATAGAGCGCTTGCGGAAAATGGGAACAATACAAATCGCCCTATTCTTTATCATGTCTGATGTCTTGGGGATATTTTGGCAGTTTGTGGCTTTGATACTGGCTTTTGCACTGCCCATTACAAAGATTTATATAGCTGAGAAAGCTTATACTTCAGGAAGAGATTCCGCGGAAGATTTGTGAGTAGAAATTATGATCTTGCCAATAAATCTTCGAACCCATAAATAACAGATTCTAACTTGTTGTGCTTATTCATTTTTTACTCTTATTTTCATAGTGTGAATGTTTTCTTTAAGTTGGGATGGGAACCTCATGTGTGTTTATAGGCGCCCAAAGAAAGTGACATTTGGCTAAGAGCTAATCAAGTGAGATTTAGTTTTTGGATGGGAAGCGTAACAGGAGTTTAAAACTACTTACACCAGAGTGCCAGACTTTCTGTAAAAAGCGAGATTTTTTTACTATCTTTGTGACTCTGTGTAAATTTTAATCCTTCCTTTTCTCCTAGTATTTCAAGGGTATGCAGTGAACCAGGGATACTTTGGTAAGAGTAAAACTATTATTGTTTTTCATTCCAATTTTTTACATCGTGTACTGATCCTAAATACATCGAATCACGCGGTATCTTCGCAAAACTTGAATTCTGCGTTTTAAATGCTTCGCAATCAATTAAGACTCATGGTTGTGAGCTGAATTTGTGAGGCAAAGGAGGCAGCGACCCAGTGCGTCAGCTAGGTTTTTCTAGTGTTAATAAATAATGAACGGCTGGCTACCCTGAGGAAAGGCAAACTTAGGTCTTCCGAGGGGAGGGGGAAGTGTAAAAGAAATCGCATGTTTTATAGAACAGGTTCCACTGTAATCCTTCGTGTTTCACCAGAATTTGCCGTTTTTCGACATGAAAACTTTCAGGGAAGACGTCATTATTTTTCGTGCCAGTAGATCTAGAGTTACGAAACAAGAAGTAGATCCGAGTTTGAAGTAACCCTCTTTGCCTTCCATTTCTCTCGGGGCCTCGCCACTCAAAACTTGCATAAGTAGCCTGCTATTCAGTTTCTGCTGTGAAATTGAATAGCAGGCATCGAGGCACCTGTGACTCAAAAGCTACCGCAACGCGGATGTTCAGAAATAGCTATGGCGGTCATGCTGCTCTCAGTTGAAAAATTGAATGAATGATTTTTTTATCTAACTACTTGCTTTTGAAACTGTTCTCTAGTTGGTGGGACATAGCGACACACCTAACCTGGTCCTTGCTGGGTTTAGCTGAAGTGGATAAGTTGGACGCCGCCGACTTTCCTTCCGTTTTTTTTATTCGTCTGCTGTACGGCTTGTTCTTAATCATGGTAGTTGTTCTTCTCGTGAACATGATGATTGCTTTGCTCTCCAATACGTATCAGCAGGTTCAGGTACTAAACAGATCCCTGCCATCACGGAATTAATTTATACTTATCATAATCCAGAATTAAGAGAATATGGGCTCTTTTCGGCAAAAGATACCAAATAATTTTCGTTGATGAGCTTCTATGATCACTTAAAAATCTATTTTGGCCAACAATATTATGATCCAACTGGTTAAAAAAGTTCCATATCGTACCCATGTTGTTTCTCTGTAAGAATGATGATCAGCCCAAGAGGAACAGCTCAAGGTTCCAGTTAATGATATTGGCGACCTTAAGCAGTCAGGAAGATGTAGATCAATAAAATAGATCTATATTTTTGGTTAGAATTTTGCGAGTGGCTGGATGTGTTTACTGTCTCTTACGGCGCCCCACCTCAGCTTCAACTTAACGCGTATGAGCAGCCTTTAGTTAGAAAGGGAAACTTGAAAAATTTGCCGTCGGGGTCTCCGCTCTCAGACCACGAAAATTTTGGTGATTTCACGACGTTGTTTTGCAGTGGAGGGCCAAGAAATGTAAACAGTTCTACAACGCTCTTGCTGAGCTATTGTTCGCTGGATCTCTCGTTGACCCATGCGTTGCCGTTAGCGTTGCGGCTTGCTTAAGTTCCCTATTCCTTTTGTGCAGCGCGTCCGAAATTGGATTCGTAGTTTTGGAGTTAAAATTTGAGGAGGTTTTTGTAAAAAAAATGATATGGAATTTTATTTCTTGTGTATGATATGACAGTTTTTCTCCAGCTGAGGGAGTGACGCCTGTTGTTCTTATTTACTGGTACGTCCTTAGATGCTGTTAAGTCCCTCTTTTTGTCTCTATTAGGATAATTCACTGCATGAGTGGTCTTTCAAGAGAGCCATTATTGTTAGGACTTACAGTAAGAGTCATCCAATACCAGTGCCTTTCAACATTTTGTCTGTCCCACCAATGTTACTCTGGAACATCTTTTATCCGTGTTGCACATCGTCTGAAACTCGTGGTTTGGATGAGGAAGGGCGGGTAAGCTGGTAACGCGTGCTAATCAACTTTTTTTGAGTTTTTATTGTTTTGTTGTTCTTGAGAGTTATCGTTCATGTCCGCTCAGTTATTTTACTTTCCGTTTCATTTCTGCTTTTGATTTGAAATTTCTTTGATTCGACAGAGAGGAACCCTGAATAAATTGGTGAAGAAGCTAGAAAGAAGATACATCGAGAAGTACGGTTATGAATTTCCCCTCACAGGTAGGGTGATATGCTCGAGTAGTGTTCATTACTGCGAAGATCGCTTTCATATTCATATGATTTTGTTAACACCATTCAAAACAGGCCAAGTTAATGGGTGGTTTCTATCTTTTTTTAGAGGAAAGAAAGATGGATCACTTGGTTAGACAAAATGAAGGAGGTCGAAAAATGACTAATCAGATTGTACGGGAAGTATTCCAAACGCATGGAAACAAGGCGAAGAAACTTGCGTTTGGCCAAAGTGTGAGTATTTTTTAGGCCCACAGAGGTTCCCCACCACACTTCATAGACCTTACTACACGAGGAGATAGCTTATGTTTTTTATTTTACACAAAAATTTTTCCTTCATGCAAATTTAAATGTGAAATGGGGAAAATTACTGAGTACACTTTGTGTCGTATTTCCCTCTTCTTTTGAAGCTTTTGAAGTAGATTTGGGATGTGTGCGTTTGTGAGAACTTTAAAATGATGTTCAGTTTTAACTGAGTTTTTTGATTATGCATAAAAATTTAGTAAAAGATATATGAGCATATAGATATACACAACTACATTTGCAGAGTTGTGTAATTATTTTTGTCTGTGTCTCTTTGCCTCACTTTTGGGAAGGTACTTCATGTAACAGGAATTTTGTTTGATCATCATTTGAAGGCGTGGGATAACTCGCAGGGAATTGCTGTGGATGGCTGCCTCTTAACTTACTTAGGACCTAATTTCTGCGAAAAATGCCGCGAAGATGGAAAGCGTACCAACATTCACAGTGCCAAATTAAATTCTCCCTTTACAGAAGAGACACCACGATTTGAGGTGAGGGTTTGATTTACACACACAGACATACCTACATGCATACATACACGCACACAGACAGACAGACATACCTACATGCATACATACACACATTCATAGTTTACCATATAGCCCCACCCCCACTCTTAGGAGCTCCTCCGCCATACGAAGAGAACTATTTGCGAACAACATATGTCGATCACATAATTCCTGCTACAAGGTGAAATCTCTGGGAAAAGCGACATAAGTACACCTCTTCTCGACCTTTTTCCTTTTGAAAACCCAGGTGCTTATAACTTTTCTTTTGTAGGCGCTCTTACTTGTTTCTAGTTTAGAGAACTATGATATACTTACTTTAAAGAGTGAGCTTAGTGAGGTGTTCATAGTGGAAAGACGAGACCGTCATCGTTTTGCAGGCACTCATTCAGGGGACTGGAGAGGGGCGTATTATAGCACTAGGTGTTTTGAATGAAGATTTCGACTGTCACAAAATACCTGGTTGTGGTATTGGAACAGTTGGTTACCATGTAGACGATGGGAAAATATTTGAAGGTGGCTACCCTGAAGTGGGAAGAGAGATTGAAGGTATGGGTTACTTTGACTGCAGATCACGCATTTACTCAAATTTTTACGGAGGTTTCGTCCCATTACAGTCTTTGTTAGTTCTCCCCTTGAAGTAAAATGAGTTGGCCCCTACCCTTACCAGTTCGCTCCTGAATCTTTCCACTCGTTCTCTGACGGTAGAATACATACTCCTTCTCTGGTGAAATCAAGATACGTTTCGAACAACGTGTGATTGTTTTTTGGAGAAGGATGGAGTTCGAAAGCTCGATAAGTTGTAGTGAAATGCCTGACGCAACGACGCAGGAGTGCGAGTATCAAACTACAAAATACGTATGTTGGTCATTGCTTTAGAATGTGTGTTGTCTCCTAAAGAGGCCGTCTTAGTCTAGTTTGTTCATAAAAGTGTTTCGTAAAATTTTCTGCGAACACTAGCATAAAATAGTGTGAACCACGTTAGATAAAGAGCGGAATAATGCAGCGACTTTACATTACTTGTTCGGTAGTCGTGCGTCATTTCACACGGCTGATAATTTTCATGTGGATAGAAGTTCTTTTATGGTTTTGCTGTGAAATTTCATGTTGATCGATATAAATGAAGATTTCAGAAAAATGTGTTCTATTGAAGATGACAAGTTGAAAGATTTTGAGGGTTAACTGGTAAAGGGGAGGGGGGGGGGGCGGAACTTGCTTTACTGCAGGAGACGAACTCAAAGATGTTTTAGGGGCGAATTGGAAATGGGGCGAAATCTCCAGTTACCGACTAACAACTTTCTGATGGCGCTTGAAAACGCATTCAAGGTTTTACTGTCGTCCTTAATCCAACCTTGCAACAATAAATATCTGATTTCAGAGAAGAAAGAGATTAGAAATGTTAGTTTGTAAACGTTAAAGGGGTTCAATTTGAATTTTACCCAATGTTGTTACACCTTAAGTTAACTTTGTTTAATTTGTTCTCTTTTTGCTGTGTTCTAAATATCTTATGTTGATGACTTAGGAGCCGTGGCTTACCGCGGCGATCTCATCGCTTGTGAAGTTGATTTTAAAGAAGTCCCTGATGGTAAAATCTCTGTGTTGTTCTCCTTGAACGGTGAAGAAGTAGGGCGTTCTTCAGTGGAGTATAACTCTAAACAAACTCTATATCCCATCGTCTCAATGGGATCTCCAGGCATTAAAGTGCTGGCAAAGGTATGTTCGAAATAGGGGGAGAGGGAGGGTGGAGGAGGGGGAGTGTGATGGGCTAATCAAAGCTGTAAATGGTTTGGCTTTATTAGTGATCTGCTAACATATCATACCTCGGCACGCTCCCACGGCCTCAAGGGATTGTTTCCTCGACCAATTGGAAGCATAAGGCAAGGGAGCTCTCTTTGTGGCAGCTCTCAAACTCTGAAATAAATTACTCGCCCTGTTTATAATTACAAAAAAGTGTTTAAGCTAAATGTGTCTGTGCCTGATTGACCATACGGGGTGACCAGGCGAAGGAGGCATATATCACATATCATTATGACCATCGCCATCTTATTTTCTTTGTCAACTTTTAGCGATTATTTTTTAATTTGAGACGTACGATTTCCTCACGTTTTAGATGTGCTATCGAGACCGTTTCAATAGAGTAACAACTGAAGACATTCAGAAGGAAATTAAAATTCTGCAGGATAATTTTCAGGATCTGAAGAGGATGTTGCTGGATCTGAGAAAGAAGTAGAGGAGAAAGAAGAGGCAGGAAAAGTTTTTAAGAAACCGCCGTACATCAGGTGATGATGTAAAATCGTGCACTTTGATGGATCTGGGAGTTGACCAGCTGTAATCTTGGATATCTGTGTGTCGTCGTTATTTTGAATAAATGAAAGAATACATTTTAATGCAAACTTTATCTATAGCTGTAAATTATATTTCTTGTAAAACTGCAATGTAGTTTACTTATTTACAATGAGTAGAGAAGGTAAAAATCCATGCACTCATTCTCATTTGTAAGTTACGTTTGCTTTATATAATTCTTTGAGTTCAAAGATCTGGTCAAAAATGATTCACCAACAACGGCGCATCATGTGCCTCTTTTTTGTGTGTGCATCACATTTTGACGTCGTCTGTGATGATTGATCACTGAACAGACACAAGGCAACACAGATTCTATTTGGTCAAATAATGAAATTTAATTCCGCAACTTACATCGCCTCGCACTAAAAAAAAAGAGTTAGATGTAGAAATGTGCCATCTTCGTTTTCTCCCTGTATTTTGGAGGGGATGACTTAACATGCGAAGAGCAAATAGGCCCTCTAACATTGACTGCATGGAATCACGTGACATTAACCTGGAAGTTTAAATCACTATCGAGCTTTGTGCTTAATGGATATATGTCCTTGACGTATATTGATGTCCATTGACGGAGTTTTTTAACCTCTCTCTACATTATCTGAAAAATATGAATATCTCATGAGTCTTGTTGATGAAATATGGTGATTTCTGACCAGACTTCACAGAGCTAATTTTCACTCTCAACCTTTTACCACCTGACATTAAGTATGCTTATTCCATTCTGTTTTCTATGCATTTTCTCTGGTACTGACGAAGAATTAAATATGCTCAAAAATCAGCAATTCGACCTCTAGATCGCATGGACTGATCTTTCTGAGGCCCTTAAATCTTTTACTTTTTCCCTTATTTGAGAGAGTATTGACAATGGACAGAAGAAAAATAACCAGAAGTAGAAGCATAATAATCACTAAGGCGAATAAGAATTTGTACGACAAATAAATCTTATGGCAATGCAATCACCGTCGAGATTTTTCGTTTTTTATTAACATTCAGGCTGGATACACTTTATCTGTTACGTTGTTCCGTTTCTCATGGTCGATTTGATCAGGCTGTATTCATTCAGATTCTTCACACAAAAAAAGCTCAAATGGTTGGCCTCGTGCAGAAGGTTGCTAGCTCTCTAAGGAAACGGAAAGGCCCCTGACAACGAAGTTGTCTAGTTCCTTAAAGGATCGGAGAAAAGACTGTGATCAAACTACTATGAACACGAAGAGTATGGTTTGGTCAAACAAAAACAGCGTGAAACTCTGACAGAAAACGACCCTTCAGCATCAGTCGGCTTTAAAATCACATATTCTTTTATATGGGCCCTTCCTCTGAAAATAATGGGAATGGTTACAGAGGCTGCTAAATACAAAAAATTGCGAATATTTGATATCAACACACACTCTGCTGTACACAGAAATATCTGAAAGGCGAGGACAAAGGCGTGTAAGCATAAGGTATTTCCTGAGGCTGTTTTGTTTTGCACAATACTCTTACTTTTTGATTAGAATTTGATCGGCATTTTCCAGCTGATCATATTTTTGTGTAAATTAAGGAACTGTTTAATTCTTTTCAATATGAACGCGGGAAATTTAAATATTGTCTCTAAAGTCTGGAAAAGTGCCTGACTTATGGAAATCGGCTAATATCACTCCAATTCACAAGAGTGACAGCAGGGAACTTGTAAAACAACTACAGATCAATCTCATTATTGCCCACTCCAGCAAAGTTTTTGGAGCAGATAGTGCATACTGCTGTCTACGAGCATATTGCACCCTATTAACTGAGTGGCAACATGGATTTGTCAAAGGCAGATCATGTGAAAGTTTTCAAGTTTTATTATTTCACACTGTTTACAGAAAAAATAACGTAACATAACATGATTTACAATGATATAGAAAAAATACAAACAGAAATTAACTAGAAGAAAGAATATTTAATTGTGTACAGAGACCAAAGTAGGCAATGAGCTTTCGAGTTGGCCACTGTCATGTGTAGATATTAGTTGGGCTTGGCCGCATGTTTAGTATAATTTAAATTAATAGTGACATTAAAGACGAAATTGTTATCGTAAGAGAAGAAAGACATATATAAATGCAAGTTAGAATAAAAGGAAAACTGCATATTGTGAAGCATTATCTTATTTAGCTAACAGTTAAACAATGGTCAGTTTTGAGTACTCAACAAGAATCTTTTATACCGCTTTTTGAATAGCATGTATGGAAAACGTTTAAATTCAGGTGGTACAGATTCTCAGATTTTTATTGCAGAGAATTTAAACGTAGACATACCATAATTAGTGCATACTGATGGCTTCAAGAAGTTTTGATTTGCAACACACCTGGTATTATATGAGTGAATCTCTGATGCAGGTGTGAGAATATTCAGTAGTACAGCTGGGGTGTTACTTTTGTCATTCTTAAGTTTATATGTAAAAAGTGATACTTTTAGTTTTAGTCTTTTAAATATTTTCAAGTTTCAAGATTCCAAGGAGATTATAGTAGGGATTGACATGTTTTCTGCCATGAGCAAAGGACATGCTTCGTATACATCTATTCTGCTCAGTGCAGATTTTATTTAATCTACTCTTGTAAGCAGCACCCCAGCTGGTAAGACCATAGTTTAAGTATGGATAAATAGGGGTATAATATAACTGTTTGAGCATATGAAAATCAAGATAGTGTCTTAACTTATTAATTATACCTACATTCTTTTCTAATTTATCATTTACATGTTGAATTTGGGATTCCCTCAGTAGATGCTCATAAAGATATATACCTAGATACTTAATATAATTTTTGCAGTCAATATTGCGGATATTTAAATGTATTTTTTTCTTTGATGATGTGAAACACAGCTAGTTCTTACCTATCACCAGTGGGCTGCGGCCCTTGACGTAGCATTCTTGGATTTCTTCAAGGCTTTTGACAGTGTGAGTCATCAACTTTTATTGCAAAAGCTCTGTAGTTTTGAAATCTCCGGGTTACTCCTGCTCCGGTGTGAAAGTTATTAAAGCAACCGTCCACAGAGAGTGGTGCTGAATGGAGTCTCCTCTTCCTGGGCTGAAGTTACATCTGGAGTCCCACAGGGTTCTCCTTGTTGGGGCCCTTATTCTTTGTCATTTTTATAAGTGACTTACCCGAAGTCGTTCTCCCGGGCAACACTATTGCTCTTTATGCAGATGCCTGCAAGGATCATTGATGCTGCGAATAATCAGGATTTGTTTCAACAGGATTTGGACAACCTTTTTCAGAAGAGCGTTCGAAATTGCCAGAATTTTCATGTAAAAAAATGCAAAATTATGGCATTAACTGAGAAAAAACATCTCTACATTTCAAGCTTTACTTTGAATAGTTATAGACTGGATGAGGTCAAGGAATTCAAGGATTTAGGAGTTATTACCAATAAGTACCTCTCATGGAACTCCCATTTTGACAATGTGGTTGCCAGATCAGAAGTGACGTCAAAAGTAGTAAGGACAAAAAAGTGCGGCACCAGGTGCACCCGAGTGTGTCACCGTTTTTTCGCGACGATATTAAAAAAAAAAGATTTAGTGTGACATGAAACTCTCCTGTGATAAATCATATGTAAGAACTAAAGCAAATTTTCAACTTGTTGCTTAAAGTAATATAATGACGATTTTTTTCGCAGTTCCTCTCTCACCCGGTAGTGTATAACTTGCTCATCACTAAATGGTACGGCTCCTTTTTCGAAATGCGAAAAAATTCATGGTGGTCACGTAGACGCTGGGGATACTTTTTTCTCAACCTTTGGACAGTGTTTGACATCGTCTTATTTCCCTTCCTCTTTGCCATTTTCTTCGTTGTGCATTTGATAAAACAGGGTTTGAGGAAAGGAAGAGGTTTGTGATATAGTTTTTTAAATGTCATTAAAGTTGTTGACATTTTACAGTAGATGATAGTGCGTTTTTACTTCGCTTAGCAAGCTCTTTGGTAATCAAGGTTTGAGCCTGGAGGAGGGAAGGGTGATAGCATTGACGTATCTTACTCCTGCCTCTTTAAAACTGCGTTACCACGTCAGTTTAGTCCTCCCAACTGACACAACACAGGAGTTCTAGCTGCAGCAATGAAACGTTAAACTATGTAATTTATGAAACATTATTTTTGATCGCTATCAATTCCTCGCCATGATTTGTTGCGAGACCTTTCAAGCATTACTTAAAAAAGTTTACCTTAAGTCATCAATTCGGCTTGAGTTCAAAATTTTTATTTAACATGAGTTTTGGCCAATTATTATTTAAGAGGGCTAGTTATTTGTATTTATTTCCATTGTGAGATAAAGTTAAAATTGGTCAGGGATTATTTGTAGGCCACCTATTTATTCCCATTAGGTCATAAAAGTCATAAGAATTGTTGTGACCGTTATGTCGCCACTGGAACCAAGTCTTGAGATTAGATACCATCAGCAACTAGGGAGTTGTTTAGATGCATAGTGTTTGTTGATTTATGTTTTTTTAACTCATTGGCTTGATGGGATAGCGTCTTATGCTTTCCTTAACTTGCAGAAACTGAAATGTGTTTTGTTTTGACGCTGGACAAAGATACGCTAAAAGAAGAATTTGATCTGATCAAGAAGACCATGAGCTACATCGTTCAGGAATATGGCTGCCAATCAGCCAACTATTGTGTGATTTTACGTAAAAACAACGAATTCATTGGTGGCATCAACTTTGAAGAGAGGTGCTCTTGTAAGGCCACACTGCAAAATAGGATTTCCGAGTTAGAGCAGCCAAGCTCTCCTGCTCTACTCTTTGAAGACCTCGAAACCGTTTGTCGTGCATTCAAAAGCCCAAACGTTCGAAAAGATGCTAAGAAGGTGAGGTATATGCGCGCACGACCGATGTCCGCTGCTCTTTCGAGTTTGGTGATTCAGCAAGGAAGAGTGGGTTTACTTTTTAACCATTAGCTGGTTATTGGGTCTTGGTAAGGTAACACTTGCGATTGTAAGTTCGGTGATAGCTCTATGGAGTAACACTGCAAAGGAAGGAGGATACCTCCAAAAGTGTACTCACTCGGAACAGTTTTTGCACTCTATCATTTTATTCGACCTGTGTTGCTTGTACTACCTGCAGCCATATGAAAATTCATATTCAACTGTGATTGATTTCGATGATCGCAAGCAGCATTGATATATGTTTCAGACGGAAACAATTATATTTTGTCTCATTTTCTTCCTGAAACATCTCCAGCTATCAGTTGTGTAGAAATATTAATTCAATGGCGAGCCAGACAGAAAGATTAATAATTTAGACAATACATACAGGATTCAAGACGTTCAAGAAAATCTGCAATATATAGAAGAATTAGGTAATGTTACAAGCAATTGGATTTTTTACGTCGAAACTTTCTGGCAGTTCTTTTCTAAAAAAAAAGAAAAACTGACGTAGTTTTCAAGATTGGTGAGTTTCACGGTTCATAATTGACCAACATCGTGAGTTTGGTGTTGAGAATTACACTGAATATCACTTTTAATCTTAGTTTGATTTTTCATCAGGTGGTCGTATTTTTTCTGAATTATACATTGAATATGTCAATGGAAAAAACTGAGAAATTACAGCCCTTAGTAAAGGATGTAAAGGATATGCAAGTTAACATCGTTCCCGTCGGTATTGGGGAGAACGCCAAATTATCAGAATTAAAAAAGATGGTAACTAAAGATGGCACAGCACTTCACTTTGGAGAATACGAGTCACCCGAGACGTTAGGGACAGCTGTCATACAAGGTAACTTGGAGAGGTTTAACATTTCCACATCTCTCAGAAGAATTAATTTCCTATTTTGTGTTGGAAAGAAGAAGAAAGTATTAAATCCCGTTGTTACAGCTCGAATTAAAAAAGAGTTTTTTAGACGGTGATGTAATTTAAAGACTCTTGCATCTCCCTCCACTGCGCGGAAGTGTGCTTGGCTTTATCATTTCCATATTTCACTTTTCTTACAGGCATCGAGGGAAAGGAAATCTATGGTGAGGACGGGCATATTTGGCGTGTTTGGTAGCTATATATCCATAGACCGTTAAAGACTTTTTTCCAATAATTTTGAAGATTGTCAGCGCTCTTCGAGTACCATTCTAAGCTAGCGTCTCACTCCTTGTCTTTCAGAGAAATACAAGGATTACTTTACGACTCCTTATTTCGTCTTTTTTCGCGACACGCTGAGCTATATCACCCTCCTCATTCTTCACTTCGCTCTTTGCCTTTCTCCTTCAACTGTTTCCTTCAGTCGACTAGAATTGGTTTTATCAGTTTTCTTCGTGGGACGCATTTTTATGGAGATTATGCAGTTTATCAGTGCTAAAAAGAACGGAGTGAAATCACACACAGAGAGGCGAAATAGTGACGGATACACCCACCGATTATGTTCACCTGAGGATCCACAAGTAAACGAAACAGGAAATGACAGCATTTTACGAAAGACTTTCATTCGTTACTTCAGGTATTTCATTTTCTGATCGATTTATTTTACTTTTGGAGAATATTAGATTCACAAACATGTAGAGGGTAAACTTAGACGCGACCAGTGACCAAATGAATTTAACTAACGGAAAAAAAGTTAACCATCTTGATTAAGGTAACAAATTGAGCACTATTGACTGCTTGGGTGTTGCAGCTCACTGTTCATTGCTTAGAGCTGCATCAGTCATGATAAAGAGCACCATTTTCAATGCTTGGGTTCATCAATAGGGGCCAGTATCAAATGTTTTGGTACGCCAATACGAGCCCACGCTCACTTTTTTGCCACAGCGATTAGGATTACTGCACATTAGTTGGGTAGACCAGTATGTGAACCAGGAGTCGCTCCTCTTTTACTTATTTGGGCACACCGGTATGAACATGTTTTGATTCTTGGTTACACCATTATAGGCCATTGTTATTTGTTAAGGCACACCAATATGGGTCGATACTCCTTTTTTTTAGGTACTCTCAGGTCATAAATTGGGTTTTACCCATAACGAGATCCTAGACATTAAAAACGACCGTATTGCCGATGGTTCGCATTGACAATCTACATACTAAAGTTTTAAGCCACACGATAATGATTTTGAAACTAACAAGCAAGAGAAAAAAAATAAGCAATTGGTAAACCAACAGTTGAAATATTCTATTTTCATGGCAATAACTTATTTTTTTAACATTTTTCTCTGTGAAAAATGTAACAACACATAGTGTGCATGCGTAAACTGATTCTCTTGCGTGTGCGCACGTGAATGACGTACGATCTGTGCATTATGCTCTTCTAACGCAGTTAATATCTATTATATTCATAGCGACTGCTGGAATGTGCTGGACTTCATCATTCTTGTTTTATACCTAATTACCTTCATATTACGCATTAGGGATCTCCACTGACGTATCAGGAAACAGACTCTTGGTTGTGTCGGAGTATTTCTATGGTTTTATTGCCATGTTTCTCACAATAAGAGCCTTTGGTCAAGTCATAGAGCGCTTGCGGAAAATGGGTGCCATACAAATCGCCTTATTTTTCATCATCTCTGATGTCTTGACGATATTTTGGCAGTTTTTGGCCATGATTCTGGCCTTTGCGCTGCCCATGACAAATATTTATATTGCTGAGAAAGCTTATACCTCAGGAAAAGCTTCCGCGGGTGATTTGTGAGTACAAATTGTGATCTTGCTAATAAATCTTCGAACCCATAAATAACATATTCTAACTTGCTGTCCTTATTCATTTCTTACTCTTTTTTCCGGAGCATGAATGTTTTTTTTTTTAAGTTGGGAAGGGAACCTCATGTGTGTCTAGGCGCTCAAAGAAAGTGACATTTGGCTAAGAGCTAATCAAGTGAGATTTAATTTTTGGATGGAGGTGTAAAAGGAGTTTAAAACTACTTACACCAAAGTGCCAGACTTTCTATGAAAAGCGTTTTTATTTACTATCTTTACCACTGTGAAATTTTAACCATTCCTTTTCTCCTATTATTTCAAGGGTGTGCAGTGAACCAGGGATAATTTGGTTAGTGTAAGGCTGTTGTAATTGTTTTTATTCTAATTTTTAACATTGTGTACTGATCGTAAATACACAGAATTACGCGATATCTTCGCAAAACTTGAATTCTGCGTTCAAAATTATTCGCAATCACTTAAAACTTATGGTTGTGACCTGAATTTGTGAGGCAAAAGAGGCAGCGACCCAGTACATCAGCTAAGTTTCACTTGCATGTTTTAATATAATGAATGGCTGGCTAACCTGTCGTTTCCCTGAGGAAAGGCAAATTGAGGTCCCCTGAGGGGGTAGGGGAAAAGTGAAATTGTGAATTCTGAAAGTGAATTACGCGTTTTGAATGCTTTGAAAATAATTTTAACTCATGGTTGCGAGCTAAAAGAAATTGTGTGGCAGCGGAGGCGGCGACCCAGTACGCCCAGTAGGTCAGCTTAGTTTCACTTATGTTAATATATAAACGGCTGGCTATGTGTCGTTTCCCTAGACGTTTCCCTAGAGTTACGAGACAAGAAGTAGAGCCGCGTCTGAAGCAACCCTCTTTGCCTCCCATACTTTTCACGGTTTTGCTACTCAAGACTTACACAAGTCATGATCAGGTTCACCTCTTAAAAGAGGCACCTGTGACACGAAAGCTTCCAGCGGATGTTCAGAAACAGCTATGGCGGTCATAATGCTCTCAGTTGAAAAACTGAATGAATGATTATTTTATCTAACTCGTTGCTTTTGAAACTGTTCTCCAGTTGGTGGAACATGGTAAAGCACCTAATCTGGTCGTTGCTGGGTTTAGCTGACCTGGATAGGTTGAACTCCGTCGACAATCTTTCCGTTTTTCTTGTTCAAGTGCTGTACGGCTTGTTCTTAGTCATGGCAGTTGTTCTTCTCGTGAACATGATGATTGCTTTGCTCTCCAATACGTATCAGCAGGTTCAGGTACTAAACAGATCCCTGCCATCACGGAATTAATTTATTCTTCTCATAATCCAGAATAAAGAAAATATGGGCTTTTTTTTGGTAAAAGATACCAGATATTTTTCGTAAAGTTGATAAGCTTCTATGATCAAATATAGATCTATTTTGGCCAACAATATTGCAACCTAACTGGTTAAAAAGGTTCCAAATCAAACCCGTGTTGTTTCCCTGCCTGAATGATTATCAACCCGAGAGGAGCAGCTCAAGGCTTCCGTTAATGATATTGGGGACCTTAAGCAGTCAGGACGGCAACGCTGAGGAAGAAGTCGATCGATAAAATAGAGCTGTATTTTTATTTAGAATTTCGCGAATGGCTGGATGTGTTTACTGTCTCTTACGGCGCCACACCTCAACTTCAGCTTAACGCATGTAAGCAGCCTTTAGTTAAAAAGAGAAACTTGCCGGGAAAATTTGCCGTCGAGGTTCCACTCTCAGACCACGCAGATTTTGGTGATTTCACGTCGTTGGCTAAGAAATGTAGACAGTTTTAAAACGCACGTGCTGAGCTATTGTTTGCTAGATCTTTCGTTGACCCATACGTTGCCGTTGGCGTTGTGGCTTGCTTAAGTTCCCTATTCCTTTTGTGAGACGCGTCCGCAATTGGATTCATAGTTTTTAAATTCAAATTTCGAGGAGTTTTTTTGTAAACAAAAATGATATAGAATTTTGTTTCTTGTGTACGATATGACATAGTTTTTCTCCTGCTGAGGAAGTGACGCCTGTTGTTCCTATTTGCTGGTACCTCCTTAAAGGCTGTTAAGTCCCTCTTTGTGTCTCTAGGATAATTCACTGCAGGAGTGGTCTTTCAAGAGAGCCATTACTGTCAGGACTTATAGCACCAATCATCCAATACCAATGCCTTTCAACATTTTGTCTCTCTCACTGATGTTATTCCGGTACATCCTTTTGAGGAGTCCATGCTGCAGATCGTCTAATACTCCTGCTTTGGATGAGGCAGAACGGGTAAGCTGGTAACGCTGTGCTAATTAACTTTGTGAGTTTTTAAAAGAGCCACTGTTGTTGAGAGTTATCGTTTATGTCCACTCAGTTATTTTTCTTTGCTTTTGATTTGAAATTTCTTTGATTCGACAGAGTAGAACCCTGGATACACTGGTGAAGAACCTAGAAAGAAGATACTTTGAGAAGTACGGTTATAAATTTCCCCTCACAGGTAGGGTGATATGCTTGATTTGTTGATAGCCTCACATTTATGATGCGGTCATAAAACAAACAAAAGAAGGTGCGAAAGAGCTGTTGTCCTACCAAAACCAGCAAGGGTATTATTGAACGAATATTTCTGGAGAATTTCAAACTATTTAGGATAAGAATAAAAAAGACGCGTATCGTGATTGTTTCAGGCCTTAGTTTCACGACTGCTCAGGTAGTGTTCATTACTGGGATGATCACTTTCACATTCATTTCTTGATCCGCGTATCTCATATATAACTTTCATATATTCAGTCATTTGCAATGATTTTGTTAACACCATTCAAAACAGGCCAAGTTAATAGGGTAGTTTCCTATATTTGTTTAGAGGAGAAAAAGGTGGATCACTTGGTAAAACAAAATGAAGGAGGTCGGAAAATGACTAATCAGATTGTACGGGAAATATTCCGACCGCGTGGAAACAAGGAGGAGAAACTTGCGTTTGGACAAGGAGTAAGTGTTTTTCAGGCCTACATTCACTTCTTAAGGAACAGTTTCCCCACCACACTCTGTAGATCTTGCTACACCAGGAAATACCTTTGTTACATTTTTATTTTACACAAAAATTCTTCCTTCATGCAAATTTAAATGTGAACGGAGAAAATTACTGAATACACTTTGTAACATATTTTCTCTCTCCCCTTGAAGCTTTATAAGTAGATTTGGGATGTGTGTGGTTATGAGTACTTACAATGATGTTCAACTTAAATTAATTATTTTGATTATGACATAAAAATCTTGTAAAAGATATATGAGCATATAGATATACACAACTACTTTTGCAGAGTTGTGAAATTATTTCTGTGTCAATCTCTTTGTCTCACTTTTGTAAAGATATCTCATGTAACTGAAGTTTCGTTCGATCATTGTTTTAAGGCGTGGTATGATTCGCCGGGAATCGCTGTGGATGGCTGTCTCCTAACTTACATGGGACCTGATTTCTGCAAAAAATGCAAAGATGCAAATCCTAACGACATTCACAGTGCCATATTCAAGTCTCCCTTTACACCAGAGACACCACGATTTGAGGTGAGGCTTTGTTTTACACATACATACATACATACCATACACCCACGC
This sequence comes from Pocillopora damicornis, assembly GCF_964200805.1. NCBI lineage: Eukaryota > Metazoa > Cnidaria > Anthozoa > Scleractinia > Pocilloporidae > Pocillopora > Pocillopora damicornis. The sequence continues at coordinate 14,658,772 of NC_142671.1, forward strand.
ATACGAGTGGGTGTATGGTGACTGTCTGCACATGACTACACATGCAGACAGAGAGAAAGACAGAGAGAAAGACAAACAGACAGACAGACCGATAGACAGATAAATAGACAGACAGACAGACAGACAGGTAGCTAGATAGACAGATAGACCGATAGATAGAGAGATAGACAGATAGATAGACAGACATACATATATCCATAGTTTATTGTATAGCCCCCCCACCCTCCATCATAATTCCTGCTACACGGTAAAATCTCTGGAAAAGCGACATAAGTACACCTCTTTTTGAAAGCCCAGGCCCTAGTTACCTTTCTCTTGTAGGCGCTCTTCCTCGTTTCTATTTTGGTGAACCACTATACTTACTTTTAAAGAGTGAGCTGTGAGCTTAGCGAGAAATAATAGAAAGACTAGACCGTCATCCTTTTTTCAGGTACTCATTCAGAGAACTGGAGAGAGGCGTTTTATTGCACTAGGTGCCGTGAATAAGGATTACGACCTTCACAAAATGCCTGGTTGGTATAATGGAAAAGTTGGTTACCACGTAGACGATGGGAAAATATTTGACAGTAGATGCCCTGAAATGGGAAGAGAGATCGAAGGTATGGGTTACTTTGACCGCAGGTCACGTATTAACTAAAATGTTTACGGAGGTTTCGTCCCATTACAATCTTTGTGAGGTCTCCCCTCGTAGCAAGACGAGTTCGCCCCTAAATCTTTCAACTCGTTTTCTGATGGAGAAGGCTAGAGTTCAAAAGCACGATAAGTCGTTATGAAATGCTGGGCGCAACGACGCAGGAGTGCGAGTATCAAACTACAACATACGTATGTTGGTCATTGCTTTCGAATGTATGTGGCCTCCTAAAGAAGCAGTTTTAGTCTAGTTTGTTCATAAAAGTATTTCCTGAAATTTGCTACGAACACTAGCATAAATGGCGTCAAGCACGTTAAATAAAGATCGGAGTAATGATGCGGCTTTGCATCACTTGTTCGGTAGTCGTGTGTCATTTCACACGGCTGATAATTTGTATGTTGGTCGAACTTTGTTATGGTTTTGCTGTGAAATCAGTTCATGTTGATCGATGTAAATTAAGATTTCAAAATGTTCTACCGTAAGGAGACATGTTGAAATATTTTAGGGGTGAACTGGTAAAGGTGGGAGCGTGCATGTTTTACGGCAGGGGACAAACTCATGCAAAGACGTTTTAGGGGCGAATTTGAAATAGGGTAAAATTACCAGTTACCGACTAACAAGGTTCTGAAGGCACTTGAAAACGCCTTCAAGGTTTTACTGTCCTCCTTAATCCCACCTTGCAACAATAAACATCTGATTTCACAGAAGAAAAAGATTCAGAAATGTTAGATTGTAAACGTTAAGGGGTTCAATTTGAATTTCACTCAATGTTGTTACACCTTTGGTTAACTTTGTTTAATTTGTCCTCTTTTTGCTATGTTCTAAATACCTTATGTTGATGACTAAGGAGCCATGGCTTATCGCGGTGATCTCATCGCCTGTGAAGTTGATTTTAAAGGAGTCCGTAAGGATAGAGTCTCTGTGTTGTTCTTCTTGAACGGTAAAGAAGTAGGCCGTTCTTCAGTAAAGTACACCTCAGGACAACTACTATACCCCTTGGTCTCATTGGGATTTCCGGGCATTAAAGTGCTGGCCAAGGTATGTCCGAAAGAGGGGGAGGGCGAGGGTGGAGGAGGGGGATGGTGATGGGCTAGAAATCTAAGCTGTATATGGTTTGGCTTCATTAGTGATATGCTAACATAGGGCATAGACACACATAACTTAAACACTTTTTGTTAATTATAAACAGGGCGAATAATTAATTCCAGAGTCTGAGAGCTGCTACATAAAGAGCTCCCTTGCCACATATTTCTAATTGGCTACGGGAAAAATCCCTTGAGGCGGGAGGAGCGTGCTGGGGTATGATGATTGACCATACGGGGTGACCAGGCAAAGGAGGCATAAATCTCACTTCATATTACTTACGTTATGCACACATATCCATGTTCCATAGTTGTTGACATAATAGTTCATACTTCACAAATATGTCCATCGCCATCTTATTTTCTTCGTCAACTTTTAGCGATTTCTTTTTTTTATTTTGAGACGTACAATTTCCTCACGTTTCAGATGTGCTATCGTGATAGAGACCGTTTCAGTAGAGTAACAAATGAAGACCTTCAGGATCAACTTGACGACCTAAGGAGGATGTTGGTGGATCTGAGGAAGGAAGTAAGGGAGAAAGAAGAGCCAGGAAAAGTTTTTAAGAAACAACCCTAATTAGGTGACGATGTAAAATCGTGCACTTTGATGGATCAGGGAGTTAACCAGCTATAATCTTGCAGCTTTATTTTCGATATTCCTCTCTCTTCATTACTGATTTTTTTCAGTGGAGGGAGGAAAAAAAAAAAGACCGTAGGTAAAAATCCATGGACGTATTCTCATTTATAAGTTACCTTTGCTTTATATAATTCTTTTAGTTCAAAGATCTGGTCAAAAACTCTTCCCTTCATCTGCTATACAAGTTGCAAATTTGGGAAAATGTAAGGTTAAATAAAGGTATCACTTTACTTATGAGTTAATCTATTCTGTTTGCTGGATCGTGGAGATATTTCATAGTAAAGTTCTCTATCAGGGTATAGAACATAGAACAAGAGGGCTAAAGCTGTCATGTCATCTGCCAAATTGTACTATAGACTATGTCTTACCTTTTCCCGGACTTCTCTCTAGCTTTTTTTCGTGAAATTTCGGAACAAGCGAGTCGGCAATTAGTAACAAAAGAACAAAGAAAGTTCTGTAAACATGCCAAGCGCCGTAACTGACGTTATTATAACATGAGCAAAAACGAAACTCCTCAACGAGAAAACGAAATGAACACTCCGACTTCTGAAGGTTTCACGCTCAGTCAGATTGCAAGCTTACGTACGGAAATAAAAAAAAAATACAGCTAACACCCGTGTTATAGTTTCGTGTTCAAAAACAAAGCAGAAAAAAATAGGAATGATGAAAAGTATAACTAGACTGGCATAACTGGTAAATTCATATCAATCATGACGGTGTCAGAGCAACTGAGATCATGCTGAGATCCATCGCGGCTAGCTCATCATGGCAATCTCCGGTCATCGCAGTATAAAGCAAGCCTCAGAAATTACTCGACTACGTCTCATGTTTCTCACTACACTTCTTTCGTGCTTTCGCCGCTTCCTGCCTGCTTTACAACAGAATAGAGCACAGTCAAGGCTTCTCTATTTGTTAAATAGAAAGAAAAGTATTAATTATAATCTAGTTTCATTAAATTTTTTTTCTTTGTGGTTGGAGTGTCAATGTGTTCAGATGAAACAGATCGCATTCAGATCAGTTTGCGTGAATTACAAATACTCTACCCACCAACCATTCATTCTGAAGTTTATTTCAGAATTTATACTGCTTTCTCAGTTAATTTATGTAATCGTTCAAACAATGCGTGCAGTGTTAAGTCAATGCTGTTGATAAGCAATAGTTTAAAGCTGGTTTTATGAACAATTATTGGATGAGGTTTTTGCGATATCCACAATAATCAAGGTCTAGGTAGGAGTTATCAGCCAAAGCCTATCCCTCTTTTTTTTTTCTTTTCGTTAGTTAGGGCCTCTGAGTGACAGCTGCAATCTTCTATTGGCTGTTATTTGGTGAATTTTGAACGCATTTTGACTGGTTCTTGCTTATTGTCTGTCTATTGGAGGACGTACGCATAGATGACGTCACCATCAATAGCGCGCACCACGTGCCACTCTTTTTGTGTACCACATTTTAACGTCATCTGTGACGATTCCTCACTGAACAGACACATGGCAACATAGATTCTATTTGGTCAAATAGTTAAATTTAATTCCGCACTTTATTGATAAAACATGGTGATTTCTGACCAGACTTCACAAAGCTAATTTTCGCTCTTAACCTTTTACCACCTGACATTAAGTAAGCTTATTCCATTGTGTTTTCTATACATTTTCTCTAGTACTGACAGAAGAATATGCTCAAAAATCAGCATCCTCTCAACTTGGTGATAATTTCCGTCTTTCTCGTGACTTTATTGATTGATTCAGGGATACAGTAAGAGGAAATCAGTGCGATTGTTAGCTGATCCAATCCAAAATTCTAAATACTAACCACATGGATGAGAACTGCATCGCAGACAGTGAGGAGAATTGCTAAGGAGATCTTGGAAGTAAAAGGTTAATATGTGTTCATGTGTTTATATGCTATCACACAGTAGGTAGATAGATGACTAGTTTAGGAATCAATTTCTCTCTGGACGCAACATTGGTACCTCCGAAAAGGTACTTATATGGCGTCCCAATATCGACCGTGCTCCCAAAATTTTTGTTGGACAATTTCGGTACTAGAATTTTTCTAAAATAAAAATCAGTCTCCCATTGTCCGGACTTCTAGATCACATGGACTGATCTTGCTGAGGCCCTTAAATCTTTTACTTTTTCCTTTGTTTGAGATCATTGACAATGACAGAAGAAAAATAACCTGAAGTAATAACTTAGGCGAACAAGAATTTGAATGACAAATGAATCTAATAGTAATGCAATCATCTTCGGAGATTTGTCTTTTTTTATTAAAATTCAAGCTGGACACACTTCACCTGTTACGTTGTTCCGTTTCTCATAGTCAATTTGATCAGGCTGCATTCATTCAAGTTCTTCACACAGTAAAACTCAATATTTGAACCAGAAATGTAAACGGTTGGCCTAAGGAAACTGAGAGGCTCCTGAGAACGAGGTTCTCTGGTTCCTCAAGGGATCGGAGAAAAGACTGGGATCAAAGTACTATGAACATGGAGAGCATGGTTGGGATCAAACAACAATATTCGTCAGTGTGAAACTCTGACAGAAAACGGCCCTTCGGCATCAGTTGCAATTGGCTTTAAAATCACACATACTTTTATATGGGTCTTTCCTTTGAATATAATGAGAATGGTTACAGAGGCTGCGAAATACAAAAATTGCGAATGTTTGATGTCAACACACACTCCACTGTAAACAGAAATATCTGAGAGGCAAGGACAAAGGCGTGCAGGCATAAGGTATTTCCTAAGGCTGTTTTGTTTTGCACAATTTTCTTACTTTTTGATTATAATTTGGTTGGCATTCTTCCAGTTCATTTTATTCTTGTGCATGGTAAGGAACTGTTTAATTCGTTTTAACTCTGAACGCGGGAAATTTAAATATTTTCCTGAGAACTCTGCACTTAGATGGCTCTGTATCTACTTCAGAATTGGAGATAGCTATATCTTCAGTATACAATACACTGTAGAAAGCATCCAAGACAGTTGAATCGGGCATAAACAGTGTCGATGGTTGTATCATCTGTAGATGACAGAATAGGTAGCTGTTGGTTGTTAGTGTTACTAGACACTGCAGATAAATGTCTGTATCTTAGATAGACAAAAGATAGCTGTATACAATGTATACAGGGTCGATAGCTGCATCTGTAAAGACAGTTTTGATAGCTATCAAATATTTATAATGAAGTTAGATATATTTATCTGAGGTAGAGTGGATGGCTGTTTCTTCTGAAGTTACCTGGGGGGTTGCCCGAGAGCTGGGGAGGGGTAATGTTGAAACACTGAATTGATCAATGCATAAGCACTTCACGATTTGTTTGTTTTGTAATTCCCAAACTTACATAGTTAATTTGATTTGATTCCTGTTATATTTGTTCTCTTATTTTCAGATGTAAAGTAATATTTTGGTTTGCTTGTTATTTAGCTTATGTGATACAATTGTAAAGATAAGTTAATTTTTCCCCTTAATGTTGGTGAAAATAACATTATGTAATGTAAGATAAATTTTTCGTTACAACATCTGACGAGTATACAGAGAGTGCCAACCCTAATGTCAACTTAAGGTCTAAAATTCTTGCATTTATGGCATAACAACCTAGTCTTCCGAAAGTCTTTGACAGCATGTTCTAATATGCCTGTAACATATGTGGCTCCAACACATCACAAGATATGGAGCTAAACGGAATCTCTAATCTATGTCTAAAGTGTGAACTAAAGTGGGTAAACAATTTCTTTCATGGTGATTTATATTTGGAATGACCTTTCACCCTCTTTCAATAATGTTAAATTTAATTGCATTTCTGAAGCAAGTCAAACATTATTGAAGAAATTTCAATTGGTAATTTTACCTTATAATGTACCATTAGTAATGTTTAACTAACTTTTCCCTCATTGTTTATATATTTGTTTTTCATTACCTCCCTGCTGTCACCTGGTATTTAAAATGTATTGGGGCTAACAAGAAAACCTTTGGTTAACTTAGCTTCCTAGGCTTTCACAATTTGAATTTAAAATTTCATTACTAGTAAATAGTATTAATCAATCTACAGTGTTGTAAAATCATAAAATTATTATAATTGAACTCATATTTATTTTGAGTGAGTAAAATTCTTTTTTACCAAAGCTGAAAAAAAGGGATGCATATTTACCATATTCCACATAACAGTTCAGTAAATATCCCCTACTATTTACCTCCACTTATAAATGAATAAACAATTTTTTGTTATTTTATGAAAGTGCACGGAAAAGGTTCAAAGAGTTGGAACACATGTAATTTATATATTTTCAACTGATGATAAAAGCTGTCATGTATGTTTTGACAGAGATGGCATGTAGAGAGGAATCTCAAGTAGATTCAAGTTGCCAGTGCCAGCATTGGAAGCCATCTTTCAGGTATGGCAATAAAGTAATAATGAGGAGTGCTGTAATCAATCAATTTCATGTATATCCAATGAATTGTTAATTCTTTAACTCCCATGAGTGACCAAGACAGAATTTCTCCTTACATTAACAATATTAACAACATTACATCAATACAACATTAACCAGATATGTGATGAGAATAAAGAAAAATATCAATTTGGGGAAAATCAGTTGATCCAATACTTAATTCTCTGAACTAACATTATAAGAATTGTATGGTTGACAGTAAGGAGAGTTACAAATTTGATCTGGGAGTTGAAGGGTTAGAAGGAATTTCAGTTATTTCTTAATTTTGATGTTACTTTTGATGCATATGTAGTTATCAATAATTCTGACATAATTTTAAGACTTTTGGACAAAACTGTTTTATTCAAGTTTATTTTCCTAGGTTTCTTTATATGCAAGGTAAATACCTTAACCCTTTAACTCCCATGAGTGACCAAGAGAGAATTTCTCCTTACATTGATCAATATAAAATCAAGAAGACAAGTGATGAGAACCAAGAAAAGTATCAATTAGGGGATCATTAGTTGAACCAATATCAAATTCTCAGAAGCAACATCAGAAGAATTGTGTAGCAGACAGTTAGGAGAATTACTAATGAGATCTTAGGAGTTATTTGCGTTAAGGTAGTGTCACTTTTAGCACTGTCTTGTCCACTTAAAATCCCAAATGATTCAAGGATGGAATTTTGTTGGGAAAGCCTTGAAGTTTATCCCTTATTGGCTCACTAATTGTTAGACTTGTCAACAGATTGATTGATTGGCATACTGATAACTGATCAGCTTATCAACTGATAATCAAAGTGAAAGACTGTCTACTGAATAAAAGACTAATAAGGTGGTTGACTCGCTAATCATTGAGGAACAAAGAACCAAATTAGTGACTGACTGACTGACAGACTGATTGACTGATGGATTTATTGCATCGCATTACATTGTCTCACTGTACATGTATTAAAAACTGTTGTTTTCTTGTAAATAAGATGTCATCAGCATGATAAAAGCACTGGACCAAAATTTAAATGGTTATCTTCAGGATTAATACTTGTTTAACTTTACAATCCATTATGGTTGGATGAACTAGGTCAACAAAAGTGATGTAAACCAAATTCTAGTTTCCTCAACTATTTTCAGATTTGTAGTTTGTCTTGCAATAGTTTCTTTCCTCTTTGAATAAGAAGTATATATAGCTCTCAGGTAATCAATCATCTCATGATGCCTTCCCCTCAAACCTTGTAGTGTTATTTACTTTAAAACATGTCAAAATGAATGGCAATCTTGCTGCACACTACATAGAGATTATACCGCCAGCTGAGTGCCTGGAACATCTCAACAATTTGACATCTTTATTGCTTGCTTACAATAAATACGGGCTACATGGTTTTGGAGCTTCTGTAAAAATAAACTTTAAGATAAGTGCACACATACCAATTGACTGATTATGACTGAAATGCCAGAACTGTTCATGTGAGATTGCATGACTGGTTGACTTGCTGGCAAACTGATGATTAACTGATTGTCAAACTAACCAGATGCCAACCATTGAAAATCTGAATTCTACAGTTGTTTGAATTTTAACTTTTCTAACTGGCTGATTGTTTGACTTACTGACTGACTGACTGACTGACAGACTGACAGATTGATTGACTGATTGACTCAGACTGACTGGACTTATGGACTGACTCAGACTGACTGGCTGACTGACTTGCTGTCCTATGGACTGACTGACATGCATCATTGACTGAAGACTGTTGATTGATTGCTTGATACAGAAGCTGTTAACTTTGTTTAGGAACTGTTCTCCACAAGATAAAAATTATTACTTGGGTAGAATTTCTAAATAGTTGTCAAAATTGTTTGCATAAACTGTTGTGTGCTGTGTTCTCCTTTCTTTTGCGAAGTGTTATAAAGTAAAATCTGGATCACATTTGTGGAGAATTACAGCTTTTTTCAACAAACAAATTGACAGACTGGCTGATAATCTTCTTGACTTATGACTGATGGATGTATTTAAAGTTGTGTTACTAAATGATAAGTTTTTTTAGCTATCTTTTTACACACAAATTTTCCCATCATATATCCAAATACAAGGAAGGCATTGAGGAAAATGTTAATTCATCAATTTTCTTTTTTCAGGATTTATGCCAACTGTGGACCATGGGTTGACATTTTATTCTTATTGATGATTGCTGTACTGGAAATCCAGTTGTTTGCTTGAGTACACAAACAAAATTCTGGTATGAGGTATGCTCTGTTTGAAGTTCACCTCAGATGTATATTGTACAATGCAACTTGCTTTGTTCAATCAGCAAGCAGAGCATCCCCTACTGGTATTCAAAATGGTGTCAGACATTCCTTAATTGGTTGTTTAAAGGGTGAATGAAGGTGGACCTATTCAATTTTCCTTTTTTCATAAATGAGAAGTTCCAAATTGCTCCAAATTATTCCTATGGCAGCAGTACAATAAATTTCTCTAATGTCATTTTTCTTGAACTATAATTAGAATTTTATCACAAAGACAAGTGAAAGCATAATAAGCATACTAATGTGCTCATAGTGAGGAAAAGAAACCTGAGGATGAAGAGGCTTGCACAATAAACTAGATGGCAAATGAATTAATAATTATTTTACCAATCAAAAGGTGCCAAGAATCTTTACAATGCTTTATTAAATTAAACCTTCACATAACCGTGTTTTGATACAGAGACAAGAGCAAAACACTTTAATTTATCTTTTAGTGTCTTTTGAAAGAATTTGTTTTTGATTTTCTTGTTTCCTCTCCACGATAGAAAGATGTTCTCCTTCTAGTCTCCCTTGGTCTCTGGTAGTGCAGCTAATTTTATGAGATAAGTATGTAAATATATCATATGCAAATATTAAATACTTTTAAAAAAAACCCGAAAATGTTTGCTGAAGAATTGGTAATAAACATAAAAAAGAAAGACATGCCAATTTCCTGAAGAAATTGGCATTTCTTAATGGATAAATTGATGACAACTTTTGGCAAACGAGTTGACTGAAAGCTGACCTGCTTAAGATTCTGTTTCACCCCACACAACTCTTCCATAGTTTTGATCTGTGATGCTAGGACTTAGTCCCCAAAAAAGCGGAAACAAGCATTTCGGAAACTGGACTGTCTTTATGCGCTGATCAGGTTTTTGACTTTGTACAAGAGGTGGGTGACTTAAAGCTGACCTGCAAAGGAGTTGGTTTCATCCTACACAACTCTTCCTTAGTCTTTATCTGTGATGCAAAGACTTGGTCCCCAAAAAGAGAGTATAAAACATTTCGGAAACTGGGCTGTCTTTATGCGCTGATCAGGTGTTTGACTTTGTACAAGAGATGGGTGACTTAAAGCTGACCTGCAAAGAGTTGGTTTCACCCTACACAACTCTTCCTTAGTCTTGATCTGTGATGCAAAGACTTGGTCCCCAAAAAAGAGTATAAAACATTTCGGAAACTGGACTGTCTTTATGCGCTGATCAGGTGTTTGACTTTGTACAAGAGATGGGTGACTTAAAGCTGACTTGCAAAGGAGTTGGTTTCACCCTGCACAACTCTTTCTTAGTTTTTATCTGTGATGCAAAGACTTGGTCCCCAAAAAAAGAGGAAAAAACTGTTTTGGACACTGGACTGTCTTTATGCGCTGATCAGGTGTTTGACTTTGTAAAAGAGATGGGTGACTTAAAGCTGACCTGCAAAGGAGTTGGTGTCACCTTGCAAAACTCTTCCTTAGTCTTGATCTGTGATGCAAAGACTTGGTCCCAAAAAAAGAGTATAAAACATTCGGAAACTGGACTGTCTTTATGCGCTAATCAGGTGTTTGACTTTGTACAAGAGATGGGTGACTTAAAGCTGACCTGCAAAGGAGTTGGTTTCACCCTACACAACTCTTCCTTAGTCTTTATCTGTGATGCAAAGACTTGGTCCCCAAAAAGAGAGTATAAAACATTTCGGAAACTGGGCTGTCTTTATGCACTGATCAGGTGTTTGACTTTGTACAAGAGATGGGTGACTTATAGCTGACCCGCAAAGGAGTTGGTTTCACCCTGCACAACTCTTTCTTAGTTTTGATCTGTGATGCAAAGACTTGGTCCCCAAAAAAAGAGGAAAAAACTGTTTTGGACACTGGACTGTCTTTATGCGCTGATCAGGTGTTTGACTTTGTACAAGAGATGGGTGACTTAAAGCTGGCCCGCAAAGGAGTTGGTGTCACCTTGCAAAACTCTTCCTTAGTCTTTATCTGTGATGCAAAGACTTGGTCCCAAAAAAAGAAGATTAACATTTCCGAAACTGGACTGTTTTTATGTGCTGATCAAGTGTTTGACTTTGTACAAGAGAGGAGTGACTAAGACCTGATTCGCTAAGGAGTCGGTTTTACAACAAGTCCCTGGAAAGATTTGAAGATAGTTGATTCAAAGAGTTCGTTTTTAACACGAAAACTCATATTGGAAACTGAAGGGAAAATGTTTGTTGATTTCTATACCTGATCAAAATGATTAGCTTTTAGCCCCCTAATGAACTTTTAACTTTTACTGAGTCTGACGCCTATTTCAAAACATTTTTAAACCCTTGCGGTAAACGTACTGATTCGAGGAGACACTATAGAAACTAATTCCAAATAAGTAAAAACGACGGCTTAGTGTGGAGAAGACAAAGCAGCGTTACTTTTGAAATACTCCTTGCAGCATGACCAAAATATACCATTGCCAACAATGTCCTAAAGAAGCAATCGGTCTTACAAATATTTTTTATTCCCCTTTGTCCTGAGAAGGAAGACTTCTGATGGTAGTTACAAGGTCTTTCGATCGAAATGTGCTCAAGCAAACTCTTTATGTCAATCCTTCAGGCTCGGTCTAAAAATACTTTTGAGTTTCATCTCTAAATCTGTCGATCCTTTAGTTTTATATTATATATTTTATTATAAAAGAATTGATAACAAGAAGAATACTGCCAAAATTTTTCGTCATTTTTTCAATTGAATTGATGAGATTAAGATTAACTGATATCTTTCATTTTTACTGGTGGTTGCATCCACAATTGATTCGTGTCTAGAACTAGGGGTCTTAAAATGTTATCGTTTCGTTTTCATTGTCTGTTAGTTGCCATAAAGATGACTTTAGATTGTGGTGAGCCGAATTGTTGTGGTATTGAAACTTATGTTATTCTTTTATGATAGTCCTTAGCGACCAATCTCTATGTATATAATTTTGGCGTACCTTTGCTCTTTCAGCTACCCCAAAGATTGAAGTAGAAAAAGGAAGTTCAAGAGAAACGAGAGTACTTTTTAATCTGGTGAGTATAGCTTTGTTGTTCACTTGAAAGAAAAATTGTGCAACGTATGTGGAAGTTTTTCATGGTCGTGTGACGGGAATAATCTGTTAGTCGTTCTTGTGGTGAAGGTCTAATTAGGACGCATTCACATTCATTTTATTTTCCGAATTGAAAACTTTTTCAACTGTGATTGTTGTGGCATAGTTAAATAGAAGCTTGTGGAAGTTTGTCTTAGTCTTTCGGCAGGAAAAATTTGTTTGTCGTCCTTTTGGTAGAAGTCTGATGAAGTCAGAGGGCGGGTAACGTTTTATGTCTCAAATTCTTGGTCCTGATTTTATTTGCCTGTTTTGCAGGTTTTTTCGACCACAAAAAGCAGGATAACAAGGAACACGATCACCTTAAGCATGAGACCATAGAAAAATATCAATCTTGGAAAGAAAGCAAAATTGGATCGAATCCGAACTCAGAGAATAAAGTGAAACATTGGGATTCGATCTGTCCACACCCCCCCCCCCCCCCTTCTATTAGTCAGTTTATCAAATTTGACTGCGTTGGGAGGAAACTGAAAAATTGTTCGCCTTCCATCATCATCCCCCACCACACCTGCCTCTCTTAGACAGTTAATAGAAGTTATGTACCTTTGAAAAAAAACGTAAACGTTCCCCGTCTACTGTCCCTAATCCCACCCGCCTCTCGTAGGAGGCGGGTGGACTTACCTCTACCTTGGAAAGAAACCATAAACGATCCCACACCTCACCACACCACTTTCAGTCAGTTTACTTAATTCTTGATAAAGGTCATCTAAACATTTTTTATTACATTTTTACCAATATTACAGTACAATGATCCAATATTCATTGCTATAGTAATATTGCAATCCTTACTTTAATTTACAGTTGTTTATTTACAACAATTGAACAGTTTTTTCCTTTCACCTATCCGCCCACCTCTTGCACAAAGTTTTCTTAGCCTTTCAAAACCTTGTCTACCTTGTGGTATTAACGTTTATTTCAAAATCATGCGTTTTGTGCTACCACATATCTGTCTTAATACACATGCGTATTACTTTCATAAATATTTAAAAGTCTTCGAAGAGAGGCGGCTGTGATGGGGGGCGGTGGCAGTCCGATTCAGTTGGTGTTTGTCTCTGGTCTCTTGCCTTACTTGTTTCAATCTGAGGAAAATGGAAGAACATCAATAAAGGGCTTTATTCTGTTTTGCTCATATCCCAATTAACTGCAGTTTGCTGTTACCGTGATTAAATAAAATAAAATATCGAGCCGCGTTTAATTCCAAATGGATACGTAACTAACTCACCGTCATTGTTCCTGAGAAATGTACCAAATTTTAAAATGCACGTGCTGAGCTATTGATGTGCTCATTAATTCTTTTGTTTGGCCACCTCGTTGCTAAAGCCGTCGTGGTTTGAAAACGTCTGAATTCGGAGGATTGGACTTCTGTAAAATATTGCCTAAACTAGGTTATATGTTGAGCTTTCTAACCTGAAATCAGTACATCAACAAATCGCCTTGAAACTCTTCATTCCGGAAGACATCCCAAACGATTCCTCCATTACTGCAATTTTAAAAAAAATCATGGTCTATCTGAAAAAGATAATTTGAACAAAACATATTTGCAGGTGTAAATATCTTTCAGACTGCTATGTTTGGTTTCAAACATTTACAAAAAAAAAACTTCAAAAAGGAATCAAAGAAAAAGTAGAGTCACGGTAAACTCCAATTCACTACTCTTGCTGATTTCCCTACCCCTCCCCTCGACTCGAGAGAGAAGTATTCGACTCTAACTGGAAAGCGTAAACTAACTATTTTGGTGCAGATGAAGTTACCGTCGCATTCACTGGGATAAAGTTTAAAAATAGCGAAGTGAGTGAAAGCCCTAGATGCTGCTACAGTACCGCTCGCATACACGTTAACCAAAAAACGAAAATAAAAAGCGCCAAAAGTCGCACGCAAGTACGAATACAAAAATCGCACGCGCGCGCATAAGCTTGACACATCTGCCTCATTGGTATGCATGAGGTAGACCTTTTGTTTTTCTATTGTTGGCAGTTTATCGTGTTAAAGAATAGTCAACAATTTAAGAGCACTAAAATACAACACGGCTACCAACTACGAGTAAAATTGTTCGTTTCAATCACCGTTCGAACCGTTACATACGAAAGCGACTTCGTAATCGGATTATATAAACGATCTATTATTTTCCAACGGAATCCTGTTATCAAAAATATTCATTTCTCACTTATAAAAAATAGCCGTCGCAACGGCTCGAGATTGTGATCAAAATAAATTTATTCTCAGTGTATCGTATATCGGCAGAATCAGCTGCGGCGCCCGTTTGTAACCAGTTGTCGCGTTCTGAATACAAACCCACACGCGAATGCTTATTTGATAGCTTTCATCATCTTCCTACAAGCTACACTTCTTTAACACATACCTACAGGTCGTTAAAACAAGTTCTACTCTAAAGAGCGAATAGGAACATATTCTTGATTGTACGGATCATTTGGACAGAATTCGAGAAATCAAAGTCCAAATTTGGCCAACGATATTTTCGTTAACAAATTTAGCGTCCCCAAAAGGCAGCTACACGTACTCTATTACAGAGGTGTGGATCTGCGCAATGGTCTTACAAGTACCCTTAAGACAGCACATGATCACGGCAGCAAAGTTAAGTTTCTTTTCGTATTCGTGGATCCATTATTTTGATGAGTGTTACACCTATTAACCCTATCTCTCTCCCAAAACAGAAAGATGTTTAAAGGCTCCCTGATGATGACGATAATTTCTTTGTATATAAGAACCCGATGTCACGGACCACACCCTTTAAATGACGGTTTCCTTAATTCTCGTCAAAATAAGTTTGGTATTGATTCGATCCCCAACAATAAATCTAAACTCCTGTTGATGTGAGTTGCTGATTCAAAAATTCTTTTAGATGATGGTTGAGGGCGTTGGTGCCAACAAAAAAGGCTCTTTGCCAGTAGACTGTAAACTTATAAATACAAATCAAATCGGTTCAGTTTTTGTCAACTGTGGTTCCTGGTTTGTCCAATTCGCGGATTACCAAAGAGTCTACCAGACAGTTTGAAAAGAAGTCAGCAAATGTGAATTGCACTTGATTTGTTTTTGAATCTCAACCTTGGAGAGGTGGGTAGTCCAATGTAAAAATGTTTAGGGCGTTCGTTGCAAACAGATTTCTGTGTAAAACAACCTGCAAGGTCCATGAAGTCTTAGCCGAATGAAACTGCGTCACGCTTGTAAAAGCTGTTGAAAAATTCGCTTTAGCTTAAGAAAATTTTGAGTGAATATTTTCAATCAAAAAATTCAAAACAATGTTTACTACGTTACTAAAACGTTTACAGATCCTATCACTTATTTTATGGGTATCTTTTGAAGCTCTGAAATGGTATCATGATTAGACTAATTTAGCAAAGGTCATCATTGGTTGAAAAGTACTAATCCAAAACTTCTACCCCGTAAAAGGTGTAAAGAGCAACTCTGCCATTTCAGTCCTTAGTGTAAAACAATTTGCTGCCTGAAATCGAACAATGAATTCATAAAAAGAAACTTTACCACTAGTTTCTACCTACCTCAGCCAGGCATCTCCACTCGCCAGGCATAACCCCACCCCTGGGGTTGCAACCCATAAGTACACACAAATTCACTAAGTGGAATTGAAAGTGCTAGAATAAATCTCACGCACATGTACTACTGGCCAAATTTCTTCTGTTTTACATAATTTATGGAAATTGTATGAAGATACGATACATACATAAAATAAATTCATACTTAAGAAAGAAAATATAGTGCTATTGAATACCTGTTGATGACTTGCACTTGGAGGATATATACAACCTTGTTGTGTGAAGTTGAAGTACAACTTGAGATGTGACTTCCCTTTGTTTTCTCAGAAGGAGCTAAAAACAGAAATGGTTTAAAACAGTTTGAGATATTATGGGATGCCAAACCAGTCAATATTCCCTCTGTATTTCTGTGACCCATTTTACTTTTTATGTGGTCAATTTGACTTTGTATATGGTTAACTTTTTGCTTTTTGTATGGTCAACTCGAGTTTTTATGTGGTCAACTTTTTACTTTCCATAAGATCAATTTTTACTTTTTATATAGTTAACTCAACTTTTAACTTTTTATATGGTTAAGTTGACTTGTTATATGGTCAATTTTTTTCTATTTATATCTGTCAGTGTAGAATGCAGACTGCAGACTTCAAAGGGGGGGGGGGGGATGGGGGTAAAGAGCAGACTGAGGGTAAAATGCAGACTGAAGACTGCAGACCAGGGGTAAAATGCTGATTCAGTTCTAAAACAAACCACTTACCCAGAAAAACTTCAAGAGTGAGCTGGGATCGAGGCCACATAAGTTTTGAGAGGCTGGCAATAATGGTCATGGCAATTGATGTTTTGAACCTCACTTCCTCAGATGGTTTTGGTGTTGACATATTGTTTTAAGGTAAGAATGATTGGAAAAATCAGTGTTTGAATATGCAGTTCACAGCCAGCAAAATGCATTTCCCATGTTAAGGAATAAACAGTTCTGTTCAGCAACATTAGGTAGCTTCAATATACATGTAGCTCATGTAATACTTTGTTTGGCCTTGAAAGAATTAGTGATAGACTTTCATCACACATTGGCAATTTTCAATTACTTGGATGATAAAAACCTGTTTCTTATACTGTTGTTCAGTTTGCATTGCAAAAGTAGGTGGCATCTTGGAATTGGTGCTCTGAAGCTTCAAGATGTTCAACACCTTGCTCTGCGCTTTGCAATCAGGTTGATACTGTGGTTATAAACAGTTGATTCTTTCAGAACCTAGTCTGCATTTTACCCCAGATCTGCAGTCTTCTGAGTCTACATTTTACCCTCAGTCTGCATTTTGAACCTGTTCTGCAGTCTACATTTTTGCACTGACCATACAAAAAGTTGAGTTGACCATATAAAAATTAAAATTGATCTTATCAAAAGTAAAAAGTTGACCACATAGAAACTCAAGTTGACCATATAAAAAGTAAAAAGTTGACCATATAAAAAGTAAATAGTTGACCATATAAAAAGTAAAATGGGGGCACAGAAATACAGAGGGAATATTGACTGGTTTGGCACCTCATAAGATATTACACCTTTTCTTGTTTGACATTAAGACTTGTAGTAAGTGTGATAATATGAACAAGTGGTGCAATAATTAGGCTCTGACTCTATGCATCCATAAGAGATCTGTAAAATATTATGGAAAGTTGTATCTTCTCTGGTGACCACATGATGATTATTGATTGAAAATGGCAATGATACAGGGTAGATTTGGCTGGAGTCAGCCCTTGTAACAAAAACAAGCAATGATACAAAAAGGAGACATTTGCCCAGTTTTAACAATCTACATGTACACATACTTATACACCATTCCCAATGAAAAAAGTATTCAGGTCTATCATGATTCATCTGTCAGTCAAGACCAACTACCACAACAGTGATACTATAAGGTAGATTGTCACACTTTTGTTTGGATAGAAGGAAAGTAAGATTTTTTTGTTCATTAGATCACTCCAAAAGTGAAAAATCATGTTGAAACCATATGACAAAAATAATCAAATTAAAAGAAAAGTTGAACAAATCAATTAAAATAAAAAACTACTTCGTGTAAAATATTTAATTACTTAGGCAACCTGGGTGCTAGCCTAATATAGTGCTTATGCCTGACTTTCAGATGGTTTTCAATATTGATCTGCAGTGTAATTTTTGACAAAATGTTTGGAAAACTTACTTTGAAGTGATGCATTTTGAAAAAGTTCAATTCAGTATGAGCATGCTCACTCAACCTCAATTTTTTATTTTTTTTGGGGGGGGAGGGGCTTGGATTTCTGGTGCATTAGTGCAATAAATCTAAATGGACAAAATTTGGTTTGTAAATTACAGTATGGAACTTGAACCAGGTTAATAAGTATGATGTACATGTACACGTACCACTCCTTAATATTTAACTGAATGTGTAAAAGGCTTTTCCACAGGTTACATACTGAGAACTCACCACAGGAGACAACAAAGGATCATCCAAAGACCTTGAACCAAGGCTGACATACATATCTCATACCAAGGCTTGCCTGTACACCACAACCAAGGCTCATATCTTTACCGCTGATCTATTGACTGAATTGAACACAACAAATAAGTAAATCTTTCAAGTCGTATCAGTATAAAGACTTTGTTATGTTGTTGATGATCACCAATACTGGCTTTCATTCTAGGGCAAAGAAATCATAGTCCTTTAATCATTGATAACAATTACTGTACACCATTTGTAATTATTGTAATGTGAGACAAACTTTCTTTAAGTTCCAATATCTCGCTTTTTTGATAAAAATTTCTAATGATGGTGTGGACTACTGAGCTGTGCCATACTTGTTTCTACTGTTTCATATTACCCTTATATTATAGCAGCCTTTTTCAGGTTTTAGAAAAAATAAAAAAGTTATTCACTCGTCTAGGTTTTACTCCATATTGAGAAAAGCTGTACCGTCAGTCTTACGTATTCTAGAGCTTGGGCACAGACTGACCTTGGCTGGTGAATTGCATACATGTGCAGAGTAGAAAGAATTTTTTAGTACCAAAAAATAACCAATTGGCGATTGGGCATCAGGCCATGCTCTGAACTACTCTTGACTGCCCAACAGAGGGATTAATCCAACGAGCCCCCTCCAATATGAAATTTCCAAGCTTAGAAACCTTTCCATCTCTGATCAAGGCTTCAAGTATTATAACCTTCGTGTAATCTCTAGCATTAAACAAATGAGCAACGCAGCACACACACTGTACAAATAGATTAAGATCACGTCGTGTCTTAAAATCCTTGTAATGAGTACACTGAACAGTTTCTGCTTCAGTCGCTACTAAGACAAATAAAAGAAGCAAAAAAAAATGTTGTAGCGTAAGATGCCTTCCAACACCACTGAGAAAGAGGACAAAGTAAACAAAGAACCACTGGTCGTATTCGAGTGAGACAATGTTGTTATAGGTCGAGCGCTATCTCCTTAGTTTCTACGTAGAATGTAGCATTGATTGCTTCAAACCTCATCTCATGCCGATGTGAGGCTCAAAACAATGTTTCAAAAAGAGGTTATCCTTACCACTCCACAAAAAGGGCCAAAAAGATCCACGCTAGACGACCACAGGAGAGGTAGGTGGTTGCACGACAGTATGTACAAAGAGTATTTTTTCCTTTTTTTGCATCATTTTTCCATCCAAACACCATCAAGCAAGAACCAAAATGTACTGAAAAGAGATTGATATTTAAGCAGCTGTTTTTGCTCCTACTTTAGGGACGGAATGAGTAGTTCAAATTCCTTCGCTCTCAGAGCATACGTCGCCATGTTTAAACTTCCTTTTAACTAGTTTCCAGTAATGTTCGTCCAAAAAGGCGAGTGCACACGCAACCAGGCAAAGTTTCCACAAAGCCCCACACTTCATTATACATACAGTCCTTTGTTAGAAGAAAACAATAGCGTAAATAATGTAAGGTGACGGGAAATGATGGGTAGTGCCGACGAATGATGTGTGATGACAGTGAATGATGTATAGTGACAGTAAATGATGTGTAATGCGATGATTAAAGTCTACTGGCGGCAGACGATGGCTACTGACGGAGGATTAAATGCAATAACGGCAAAAATGTACATCTGTATCTTGGAAGTGTCCCTGAATCGTCCCCTTGATTACGTTTGCTTGAGTAGCTCGTATTGCAAATTAAGTCCCATGTAAACGAGTGAATGATGTATGATAGTGGCGAATGATGTGTAGTGACGGCAAATGATGAGTAGTGCCGGCGAATGATGTGTGATGACAGTGAATGATGTATAGTGACAGTAAATGATGTTTAATGCGATGATTAAAGTCTCCTGGCGGCAGACGATGGCTACTGACGGAGGATTAAATGCGATAACGGTAAAAATGTACATCTGTATCTTGGAAGTGTCCCTGAATCGTCCCCTTGATTACGTTTGCTTGAGTAGCTCGTATTGCAAATTAGTCCCGTGTCAAAGAGTAACTAGCGAAGCCATGTCAGTTGTTACAATAAACAATGGCTTACTGATATTTGACATAAGAAGATACCGTGCCTCCCCCAACCCCTTATCCCTTCTCTTTCGAGAAGGCAATCTATGATTCAAATGTGCGCAGTTTTGATGAAGACAGTTGTCATTCTGTCACTCTAGTATTTTTCCAGTGGAGGACTCGATCAAAGCAGGGCAAATATTTTCAGATTCTCTCTCAAAAGGAAGCCCTCGAGCAATAATCTCATTACTGATCGTCACTTAACAGTTCGGTGGACTGGTACTGAGTATAGCACATTTATAGCTTTATTTAAATGATTTGTCCTCTTTCTCGGACATCACTTCACATCAGAGGCTGTTCAAAATTCATTGAGTTGATAATGTAAATTGGCCACCGTTAGGAGTTTCTTCAACTCAGTTAATAAAACCAAATTATTTTGTTATATCCCCCACCAACGTAGCACCACAGTCTCTTTAAAAACTTACCCTTTTAATCGATATTCACTTGAGAGCCATTCGACAGCACTTTTCTTGTCTGGTGTTGCTTCCCTTTTTCCTTGCCTGGAGATATAACCCAAACGAGGTTGCACGGGCACGAACTGGGCACGAACTGGGCACGAACTCATTCGTAGGACCGAAATTAGATTTGAACATTTGAATTTTATTTTTTTCAGTGATAAGTCATCGTACGTCTGTCTAGATGACGCCATTTGTATCAGTTGAACTAAGTCTCATGGATATTTTAGTGATTCCTAGTAAGCCTCGAGCATCATTGTCCAAACTTTTTGTTTGCTTGTTTTTATCTTTTTTTTTTAAATTTATTTAATTACAAAAGGAAATACAAAACAAAACAAAAACAGTAAAAACAAAAACAGTAAAAACAACAAAAAATTACTACTTACAGAGTTACAAAAGAGACACACGTTACAATAGTTGCGCTAATTACAATGATGCTTTATTTACATTTCTCTTGCTTACATTAAAACCATTAACACATACAGTGATATCATAAGTTAAACAGCTCACATTTTGAAACTTAAATTGCAGGGGCTAATTGCACTAAATTATTTCTAAAAATTGGCTACAAGTTATATTTTGATATTTCTTCTGATCTTTACTTTTATTTTATAAATTCTTTTCTCTTTTTTTCTTTCCTTCTTTCTTTGGGGCGAAAACATATTCTACGCAAAGCGTTCTATTTTAACTATATGTTTTACATATGAGAGAAGGACTGGTTTCGCAGTCATGGGCTCGGGAGACCTTATTCAGCGAGGATGGAAAGGGCTTCCATCTTTTTGTGTTGCTTGGTGTCGTGTTTTCAAAGTGATGTATATGTTTCAGATGAGTCAAGAAATCGTTTCCAGTTGGATAAAGTTATTTCGATCGACATATTCAAATATCGTGTTTTGCCATTATGCAGCAAAAATCTATATGGAGTTTGAAATTGCGGCTGTCAGGCTTAGGACCCAAAGCGGTTTCCATGTGTGGTTGGTTGTCTGTTGGGAGAATATGACACGACTGAAGCCATGTCCCAAGATTCTGCTGAAGCATTTTTGTTCTTTTGCATTGCCAGAATAAGTGCATAAGATTTTCTTTTTCGTCATGGAAAAAAGGTACATTTTCCGTCCTGTCTAATTCTTATTTTTTGTGAATAGCTATTTGTTGCTATCAGTCTTTGGAAAAATCTGAATTGAAATCTATTAGTTTAGAGTTCCTTGTGCACACGGCAGATGTTTGATACACTTTCCTCCAATCAACGTTTACATCGGTCGTGGAACCGATAACTTTGTGTCACTTCTCTTGACATGATATTGGTCGTTAGCCTTTATCAGATGTAAGTTTATGGTATAAAATTCTTGAAGACTTTTGGCTTTTTAAAAATGTAGTAAAAAAGGCTTTCGTATTTCAGTTGTGTTTTTGGGATTTGTCGATGCAAAAGTTTCAATGCGGAAATTATTCCAAAAAAAGTTCGCGGTTTTACTTAGATTTCAAATTTATTGTGAATGCTGACAAGGGAAGTAAAATTATAAGAATTCTCCATTAAATGTTTGTTTGCTTGCTGATTCACTGCGACAGCAGTGGTCATAATCAAAAAAAATTTTTTTTTCATTTCCCAACTAGCCTTAACATATTATCTGACAATCCTTATGGCAGTATTTTGAGAGAGACTAGGTGTACATCGCTTGATAAATTGCGGAAATCGAGAAAGGAAAACAATAACTTGAATATTGAACGGGCCACTTAGACTATTCTGAGAACTATTACTGTTATCATAACCATTAAAAATGATGTAAAATGTGAATACGTTTCTGCTACTTGCTTTGCAGCGAGAGCTAACCACGAGTATGGCCTACTTGAGTGCTTTATTGAAATGGTCGCTTCAAAAGTGATAGATGTAGTAAACAACGTATACTGTGGAATTTCATTGGGCTTGTAGGTTAATATTTAGTCTTTCAGCCGGTAAATATGCGAAAGAAATGCAAATATTATAATAAAAGCAACAATAACAATACATCAGAGTTAAAGAGTTCGTGTGCATGTTATTTCGTTGCAAGGTTGTCTAAATTACGGTCCAAAACTCCACTAGGAGTGAAAATTGACTTTTTTGCTTATCAAAATTTTTATAACATTCGTAACTACCCTTTGTTATGAAAAAATATTAAGTATGTTTATGCAAAAACATATGGCTCTCTAAATTCAGTCTGCTTTTTTGCAATTATTGATGTGTTAAAATATTCTCTCCTGCTGGAATATCATCAATATCTCGCTCAATGATATTCAGGCAGCTGTATATGAACTGTCAGATCCTACGAATATCAGCTAAACTGTTGTAGAGGAGTTCACAAATTCGTTTCCAGATTAAGTAGGAAAAAGGCAAGAACTAAGGTAAGAAAAAGTTCTCTGCTCCTTATTGCTAATATCATAGTATAAGTAATACTTTAAACTCATCTCAGTGAATTTATTTTAATATTGAGCATAAGAAATAATACGATGGTGGAAATTACGAGACTTATTAGTCATTTGCACTTTTGGAAGCATTTGCGAAAATCGGTCTCGTCAAGTTAACAGAAACCTCTTTGGCTGAAAACAAGGGTTACACTTCAACTTGTTTAACTTGCGAATGTAGACTCGTTCAAATGGTAAGTAACGAGAAAAGCAGCCCCTATGAACGGAGAAAAATTAGGATTGGAGAACTGAGTTGGTATATCGGCTTGTGGATTTACTCAACCTCTTCGAGTTAACAGAAACCTCCTTGCCTGCAAACAAGAGTTACGATTTTAACTGCGAATGTAGACTTATTCAATTGGTCAATTACGAGAAAATCAACCCCTACTAAGAACGGCGGCCTGTGAATCTACTCGTATTGTAGTTTTGTAGGATGGTAGTATATCAAGTGGTGCGCTACTCAACCTCACTAAGAAGTATGTTACTTTCATTTATTCAATAATATGTCTAAGATTCCATGGACAATACATGTATTTATTACTCAACTGTTTCAGTTATTGTTGTTATATTTTGCACTTTGGGCGTTCATTGTCGCCGCAGCAGTTCTGAAAAATCCTTTGCAGGTGGTAAGGAAGTGATAAGCACTCAGTTTTAAAGTATGCTTATATAGTCATAAGTATAAGGCTGTCGTGTCAAACGGCAAAATGATGTTGTGATTGCATTTTTTTTCAGTTTTATAGCTGGATTCCCTTTCTCTGAAATTCAGTTGTGTAATAATTAACTTTCCCTCTTCCTCTGTCATAATTTGCACACCCCTCCTTACTTTCATACAACTCTTTCTTATTTTTCTGCTGCCCTGTTTTCTCACCAACAGACACTTTTAAGGTGTCATTCAGCATATCACAAGAAGAATTCTCAGAATTAAAAAAAAAGTCATAATTTTTTCAACAATTTCTTTTCAAAGTGGCAATTAGTCGTGAAGCTAATTAACTCCAAAGCTAAAATTTATATTTCGCGAGTAAAACAAAAAATTTAAATTTAGGAGAAGTCGATTCTAGTGAATTCCACTTTCTCCATATGTACACTGAATCAAAGATAGGACTTGGGTTATTTCACCAGAAATGGAAAGGCGTTCAAACGAATGAGCCAAAGACTACTTTTTCCGTCATCATGCTTCTTCAAGTCTTCCTTCCTTTTAATGATCCTACTTTTTAGTCTAAAATTATTAAACACGTATGATAATGGAATATGCATATTTTGATAAAAGATATTCAGAATGCACAACTTTCATGTCTTTGAATAATTGACTCGCAATTGCACTTTTGCAAGTTGACTATAGCTGCGACTCCAAAACCTTCTTTTCTTTTTTTGTAATTTTAATCATCATTCTTTTAAAGGTGATAATGGAGCAAGCTACACCAGGTGACGTGTAAGTAAAGCATATTTAAGTACATCGTAAATATTTTTCTAAATGCTCCTCTACATTTTCAAAGAAAAATCGCTATCTTCTAAACAATTTGGTAAAGTCGTGGAAAATTTCAATAGAATAGAAAATTAAGTAACATCATTGTGTAACATAAACAGATATATATTTAAAAAAAAACCTTAACATGGTTTAACACGAATTGAAATGCCAAATTAAATATACATTTTTTTTAGAAAAGATTGATTCGTTGCTGATAAAAAAAGCAGGGCACAAACTTAACACAGCCTCTACTAATTTAATTCTATAAGAATAAAAGATCGAATATTTTATTCGGGAAAAAGTCTCTCTAGAGTTTTTTGGTTTTTAAAATCACATAGGGAAGAAACGATAACGGTGGTTGTTCAAGAAGATGACGTTATGCAAGCCTGTCCAAATGACATATTCCCATTACATGAAGACGTTTTTCTACCCTTTTGCAAACGACGGAAGGCAGAAAAAGAAGAAAAGGAAATGGCTAGGATCTGTGAAATTTTCTCTTCAAAGGACCACTCACTTGAGCATGAAAGTTTCATGGCAGAATTTGGTATGTGCCTGGCTTCATCGAAAAACGTTTGTTGCATGAAACAATTGACAGTCAATCTTCAAGGCTATTCGTTTACATGAGTGGTCACGGGGTATCGACAACTCTCGATGACAATCAATAAAACTCTAAGCTAATCTCCGAGACATCAGAGTGGTCTTAATTTCTTTCTTAAATTTTCTTCAAGATCCTGATCACGCATATCCTGGAATTCATTCCGCTGAAGGAGAAGCAGAGGCAGTGGGTAACTAAGCAACACTTACGATTAAAGACGTCATGTAGACTGTTAAGCAGGCAGATACAGAGAGACATATGGTAGGAAGACAGGAAGACAGACAGACAGACAAAAAGACAGCAGACGTCCAGGCATACACACAAAAAGACGGAAATACCAAAAGACAAATAGACAGAAAGACAGAGTAATCTAGTATTGTCAACTGAGTTGATAACGTAAATTGGCCACCGTAAAGAGTTTAAAAGCTGACGTTTCAATCAAGTGTTAGCCCTTCGTCTGAGCGATGACAGAAAAACAAACAGACAGACAGACAGACAGACACGCAAACGGCTATATAGACAGAGAGGTAGAAAGATTGACAGACAAAGAAGCAGACAGTCAGGCAGAGAGACAGCGAAACAGACAGGTAGACAGAAAAGCAGAGAGACGGGCAGACAGAGAATCAGGCAGAGAGACAGACAGACAGGCAATCAAGCAGACAGGTCGAAAGTCAGGCAGAGAGACAGACAGATAGGCAATGGCAGAGAGGCAGACAGACACGACGTCAGAAAGGCAGACAGACAGACAGAGAGCTTGCAGAGAGACAGGCAGACATGCGGACAGGCTAACAGACACACAAGAAGACAGACAAAAAGACAGACAGTCAGACAGAGAGACAGGCTGACAGACATACGGACAGGGAAACAGACAGACAGATAGGCAGGTAGGCAGACAGATACAACGCCAGAAAGGCAGACAGACAGACAGAGAGTCATGCAAGGAGATAGACAGATAGACATACATACAGGCAAACAGTCACTCAGGCAGACAGACAGACAAACAGACACTTAGAAGACAGAAAGACAGACAGACAGACGAACAAATGAGTAGGAAGGGAGGAAGAAGGGCTTTGTCTGATGATGATTCCTGCTTCTTAGATGTTGAAAAAAAACTTGATGACGCCTTGAGAGGAGAACACTATGACTCGATTAAAGATCACGTAAATCCAAGGATTCTATCCAGCTGTAAGACTAACGCTTTATTCAAGGCATTTGAGGTAAGATGTTTCCTCTTCTCCGAGCATGAGGTCTTTATGAATAAGTGCCTGAAAAGCTCTTGTTAGCTTTTGGGGAGCCTCTAGAATTAAAGCCCTAAAGAGAGAGCGAGTACTGACTTGATAAAACGATTTTGGTATTACTTCCTTATTTAGAACTAAAACAAGCTTCGAGTTAAACTAAGCTGTGAGTTATCAATACGCTTTGAGGAGGACATACGGTGTACAATCACCAGTAGCCATGCTGATCTCAAAAAATTTTTACGGCAGGTGAAGAAGAAAATCACAGATATTCCCGATAGTGGAGGAGCTGAGAGGAATGAGTTTGAAACACTGGCAAACTCAGTGGATGAGTTCACGGCGGCTTTAATACATCCGTTAAAATCTGACGACCACGCTAGACGCACTTTTAGCAGCTGCTTGGAAACTGTAATGGAAAAAGCCATCGACACAGAGCAGAAGAAGGTATTGCATAGTTGGAAAGTGTAACTCATTTAGCGACGCAGCTAGATGTATGTAAAAATCTTACTGCATGCTGTCATCATGCGATTCGATTCGTGCTCTCTTTCGCGCAAAGTCATTTTGGCAATGACGCGTTGTTATTTTGACAACAAAACGTAAAATTGAACTCGCTCACGTGCGCCATGAGATGGAAATGAATGACGTAAGGGTTGATTGCGGACTTAAATATCATTAACAAAAAAATTTGCTGACTTCAAAGGAAGTCAAACAGAACTCGAAGTAATTTTATTTAAATACTTCGATCACTGGAATTGAACGTTAGCGACCAAGTCACAGTCAAATGGTCAAGAGAAGCATGTCAGCAGTCGCAGATTTCATAGCGTGCGAGCAGGTCCTCATGATTAGCACTTCGCCGCGAACGTTTCTTTACCCGTGGAAAAGTATGAGACTTTGAGCGGGGTCTCAGTGGAGTGATAGCTTTTACGGCTAACGGTTAATATTTTGGTCATTTTACGCCTGACGGTTAATATTACTTCATTGTTGTCATTGGAATTTTTTCTTTTTACGGTTAACTTTTTTTTTTCGAGTAACGGTCAAAATTTGTCAATTTTACGCCAAACGGCTAATTCTTTTTGACCGTTTTACGGCTCTCGGTTAACCCCATCGTGACGCTCTCGAGCAACGTGTGAGGGTTCTGCGAGGGGTCTGGCACTCGCTATTAGTGCTAGACAACCGGCATGACTCGTCTTGCGTCCTATAGCGCTCTCGGCTCATGATGAAGGCCTTCTCGCAGGCTAGAGATTTCATGATCAAAACCATCGTAATTTCGAAGAACTCGCGGTGCTTATTTCAAACTTTTTCCCTCTTTGATTGTTTCTTTGTGTAGTTTATATCTCATCCAGTGATTTACAAGTTACTCGAGGCTAAATGGTACGGTTCATTTGCTTCTCTGCGGAAAAGCTCTGCGACAAATCCACGCTTCTGGAAATACATCCTTCTCAACATCTGGGCTGTGTTTGATTTCTTCCTTTTCCCATTCCTTTTGACGTTCTTTTTCATCATTAGACAGATAAAAATCCGCTCACGAAAAATGACAGGTACGTTTGCATGTTCGATGACGTTTAGTTAACCG
Source organism: Pocillopora damicornis (assembly GCF_964200805.1). Taxonomy (NCBI): domain Eukaryota; kingdom Metazoa; phylum Cnidaria; class Anthozoa; order Scleractinia; family Pocilloporidae; genus Pocillopora; species Pocillopora damicornis. The sequence goes on from NC_142671.1 coordinate 14,686,703, forward strand.
ATAGTGGTGGTAGTATTTAATTTCTGAGATTCTGACCTTTTCGGACAGTAGGACAAATGACTGAGTGCTCGGGAAAACATTGGGATAACTGAGCTGGTTTGTAAGTGCAACGCAAAATAGCACAGGAGACAAATACTGACACACAGGCGAAGTGATTATTCGCATTTTCTCGCTAAAAACAAATGACTTCGATTGCTGCTTTGCGCTTGAAGGGCTTGGAAAATTATTGTGCCGATTTGAAGCTGTGATTTTGCGAAATGATAAGTCAAGTGAGCTTCTAAACAGACAAAAAGGTAAAGGAACAGGAGAGGAAATTGGGCGAGGAGAAAACAGAGACCAATGGGGAGGGAAATGCTCTGCTCTTGTCCCTTACCTTAAGTGATGATGTGTTAACCAGTGGTAAATTATATTTAAGGCAAACTTCAGCGACAAAATTATTTTTTCATGATTTCTCAATCACATTTCATAGACACAGAGGTCTGTTTTGCGATATCCCTCTCTGGCCAAGCATCGGAAGAGACGTTTGCTTTAATAAAGAAGTCGATTAACTACATAGTGCATCAATACGGTTGTCACTCAACCAACTATTGCATAATGTTACGTCAGGACGACCATGTTCCGATTAGCAGTATAACCTTCGAATTTGAAGACGCCACAGAGACAGATATATTTAACAAAGTAAATAAATTAACAAAGCCCACTGCAATTCGTCCTCTGCTTTGTGACGACTTACGCGCTGTTCGCGATACATTCAAAAGCCCTCGCGTTCGCTTAGAAAGCAAAAAGGTAAGTTAGCCCGTAACATTACCTTCCTTGAACGAGTGTGCGTGTAATCGAATAAATTAAACGAATGAATTGAAGAAAGAATAATTTGAACCATATTTTAAATGTAAAACTGAAGTAGCAGTACGCAGGGAGAGTATTGCAAAATTGAAGTTGTTGATGGCTGGAGCTGAATTAATTTCTTTTTCACATATACACTTTTCGTAATCACTAGGAAAGGCAACATTGAAGGATCATTCGCCTCAAGTAATGCAGAATTTGCATCTAAACTACCGTTATTTATCTTAGCATTCCTGCATATAAAGTGCCTTTCTGGGTTTCTTATGTGGATGAGCTGATGGAGCTTTATGCCCAGTTAACGTTCCCCTCTTTCTCCAGGTCCTCATCGTGTTCGTAAATGACCTGAGCAATGTGGAGGGTGTTCGGGTCGTAATCGAGGAAATTCGAGAAATGGACGTTCAGCTCGTCGCTGTTGGATTTGGAGAGCAAGCCAATCTAAATGAACTAGAAAATATTACAGAACGGGATGCCCTTCACTTTGAAGAATTTGAATCGGCAAGGACTTTGGGAACAGCTGTTATACAAGGTAACTAAAATGGTAACTGTTTCGTATCATTCTCTCTTCAAAAATCAGTATAGTTAATGCCGGCGTTTTAATGGAAGCATTTGTCTGCACCGCTCCAAATAATTATGAACGCATTATCCTAAAATTTATTTAATAAACCTGTCCTATGATAGAGAGTATTTTACCTAGTGGATGGGTAACTTAACTGGCAAAGTTTTGAACGGAAATACACTTCTCAGGAGATCCGCCAAACCCTCACCATTTAAGAACAGCTTTGACAAAATAGGTACTCGTTTCACTTATTTAGAATGAAAACCATACGTCTGATTATTAACATCAAAACATGTTGACATAAGAAAGGAAAGATAAAAGGCGCTCTTTCCATCATCCTAAGAATCTTTCGGGGGTATTTACATATTGTTTTTCATGTGTTTCTAAGAGACCTTCTAAATGAGTTTTTTTTTTCTTGTAGACTTGGAAGGAAAAGACATCTATGGTAAGAATTTAAGAGAAATTTATTTAAACCATAATAAGGCAATAGAAATTTCATAACACCTTTTCAGTACCTATATCCACTTCTTGTGCACGACTAATAAAGATGCCTCTAAAATGCCTTGTACACGGTTTTATCAAAAACAGCGTAAACTAATACCAATTCAATGAATGAAAAGAAAAACAACAACAAATTCAAGTACGAGATGGTCGCGCGCATAGTACCTATTTTGTAAACCACTAAAATTAGAAGTGTTTGGGAACTACGAAAAGAAGGAATGTTCTGGCTAAGTGCTTAGGAATTGTTGAGGCCTGTTAGATTATCTTGAAACCCTAATGCGAGTCTTGTGGGCCTTGGTTTGTTATGGAAGACCACACATTTTTTTTTTAACCTTTTGAATGATGTGTCCTTGACCGTTGTAATAAGGCTTAATTCTCGTACGATAATCGTCATCGCCAGTCGTGTTTGTCCTTGCTTAGAGCTCTCAACGGGAGGTTTTGATTAGATTTTAGTTCTCGAAGAATTTTTTTTTTCAGGTACTTCGTGATTCATTTCCAATACCTTTTAAAATTGTTTAGCTTAGTGTTCTAAAATATGTTTACTCTGCCAAGGTCAGTTGTCCCGTAAGCCCAAAAATGCCTACCGATAGGGAATCTAAGAGTATGTGCCTAGGGCTGAATTAGAGACACTGAGACTCAGCCATTCAAATGAAAAGCCACTATTGAGAGTCATTAGGCAGAGAGTGAATAGAAGTTCCTGATCAGACTGCTGGTGCCTCCCGTGTGCGCGAGTTTCTCAAGCTAGTTAGCCACAACAGTCCAACACCTATAAGAGCAAGGCATTGTGCAAAGCTATAAGGCTTCAGGAAATGACATAGCGAAATAAGTTCTTCCGTATACTGACTGCTCCACTAAACTGCAAATTTCAAATCTTAGTCTTAAGGCTTGAAAAGGATAAAGGAATAGAGGCACAGGAGTCTTTTCTGTGTCTGTGAATGCATTCCTTATTTAAAAAGTATTTAAGCCTACCACAGAATAATTTGTAATTTTTAAATTTCATCGCAGAAATTTACGTGGATTACTTTACAACTCCTTACTTCATCTTCCTCCGCGACACATTAAGTGCAGTCGCCTTACTCGGCCTTCACTTTGCCATCTGCCTAACTCCGTCAGCCATCGCCTTTACCTCTGTTGAGTGGGTTGTGTTGCTTTTCTTTCTGGGAAGAATTGTTATGGTAGCTGATCAGTTCATTTGCGCCATAAAGACAGAGAGGAAACTAGTGATACGAAAGCGACACAGATGCCTCAAGAACGCTTCGTACGAAGAATGTTCTGATCCAAATCAAAAGGCAGACTCATCTAATATGAAAATTGCGCTGAGAAAATTTGTCAATTACTGCAAGTGGGTGATTATTTATTTATGAATTATTTCCTTCTATTAGTCCTTAGTGTTAAACAACATGAGGAAGCCATGAGAATACTCGAAATAGTAGTTTATTTGTAAGGTGGTTAATAAGTTTGTCTCGGATACTTCCTCGTGCGGAGCGCACCAGATGCGCATGATGTTTTGGCCCACTGCTGATAAACTTTCCTACTTGTCCACGTAGCCTCAAATCAAAATACTTTACTCGCTGCATCATCTTGACCAATAGCGAGTCCTAATTTTCTTGCAGTTGTTTATTTAGCAATATCACCACAAGATTTCAAATAACATGGCTTATGGCTATGAATTATCAGTTGTAGCCGGAAATTTTAAACAGAGGCTAAGGCTATTTTATCTTTATGAAAGAGAAGGTAAAGGTGCTTGACAAACTACTTCAATTTTCTCTACTATTAATAACGTATGCTTATCAAGTTAACTATGGCATGCAATTTTATTTTTTACTAGTGACCCCTGGCATGCGTGTGACGTCGTCATTCTGATCATCTACATCGTGACAGCCACTCTACGCATGTTAACATGGGTTTTATCCTCTTCAGTGTCAGGCAATAGGACCTTGGCTATCACTGGTTATTTGTATGGCTTAATCGCTTTGTTTCTCACGGAGCGCGCTTTTGGTCACGTGATGGAGGTTGATAGGAGTATGGGTGCCATACAAATTGCTGTGTTTGTTATTTTGAAAGATTTACGTACCATCTTTTGGCTTTTTATTGCAACTGTTCTCGGATTCTCACTGGTGATAACAAAGATTTTTATGGTCGAAACATCATACATTTCGTCAGGGAATTCTCACAGTGATCGGTAAGTATGACCTTTACGTTTCAGTTTTCGTTAGAAAATAGGTAGCTTTTACCTTATTCGCTAGTTTTAAACTTGACTAATAAATGCAACAAGCAAATGAGGCATTTTCCATTCTGTGTTATTACTGAGCCGTAATTACTAGCTATTTTACTTTATTACGCTCTGCGTACTTGCTGAAACTCGCACCACGTTTTCAACTACTCTCATCCAAGATGGAAATCCACGTGACCTGGACAATTTCGTTCCATGTACCTTGCGTATTCAAGAGTGTTTATTGTGGGAAGCTTTAAGCACCTTTTAACTCTGACTTTCATTAACTTCTGTGTTGACTGGCCGTTGTTCTAATTTGGCGACATTCAGATCAAAAAGAGAGTAAAGTTAAAACCTCTTCAGTTGAATTTAGCCCTTTAACACCCATAGGAAATAAACATGTTACTTCGCCGTATAATATCCATAAATTATTCAGCAAACAGGTAATGAGAATACTCATAATTATCAGATAAAAGTTGTTATTTTGATCTAACACCAAATTATTGTACCTAATTTACAAGGAAATGTGTAGCAGCAATATGGGAAAATTAACAATCAGATCTTGCGACTTAAAGTGTCTTAAAAGATCTCAGAAATTTTGCGTGGGAGAAGCATTATAGTGAGCAATCTAAGCCTGATGCCCAATTTTATTGAAGTTAATGAGATCCCATAACTGAGTTTTTTTTTACATTTTACCCCTAGATGTCCTCATATAAAATCTTAACCAACTTAAACCTAGTTATCTCTCCCCATCTCTCTCGGGCACCAAAACTGACTATTTCCATCATTATCTTTTTATCCATTCTTATTGTGCTGTATTGAAAGTGGCTACGATTTCTCTCGGTAAGTCAGTCAATTCCTCGCATGTACAAAGTTAGATGCTTTCATGTTTGTCTAAAGGGCTAATTTTGTTCAATAAATTGCAATTGCTTCAGGTGTTGCCATATTTGATTTAAAGAAGTTCGTATGTAACTTTATTGTAGAGGTTTGATGGGTATAGATAAATTATAAATTACCCTAAATTAAATACAGTGGAGTGTAAACATCCCGGATTATCAATTCCTGTGACACATGTTTGGTACGTTAGTTCGCACTGTACTGACAGTGATCAGAGTTTCCCAGATGAGATACATATTAAAAAAAAAGTCGTTGTTACTCTCGTAAGAGAACTTCTTTAAGGTAGACTAAAAATGTTGAAATTTTTGTGTTTACAGTTGGTGGAACATAACGCGGCATCTAGCAAGATCTTTACTTGGAATGACCTCGTTAACTCCATTCGAAACCCTCGAGGAGCGCAGTCCGTCTGCCATCTTGGCTAATCTTCTCTACTTGATGTTCTTGGTCATGGGAGTTATTCTTCTCGTTAATATGATGATAGCTTTGCTCTCCAACACCTATCAAAAGGTCCAGGTAAAAGTCTCAATAACACAGACAGCATTTCCTCTAGTTTACTGAAAGTCCTTTAAGGTGCGGGACTTTGCAGAAATGTACTTCATGTACGCCCTAACATTAGTATTCACATTCTCCGTATTGTTCTCTATACATTTCCAATGGTAGTGACAAGGACATTTTGTGTAACAATCAAGAGCTTCTTAATCTGGTGATCATTTTCTTTATTCGCATAACTTTAGCATTTTATTTAAGAATAATTCTGTAAAGAGAAATTAGAAGCAACTCTTAGGGGTAAAAGGGTTAATGCGCCTATTCTTGGGACCAATTTTTTTCCTTGCGTCAAGTTCAGAGCTGATCTCTCCTATTTTTCATCCAGAAGTGTAAGGTGACTGCGCATCTGCGTATACCTGTCCATCATATGAATATCTTTTATAATTTTTCCTAGTCCTTCTTTTGACAGAATAACGCCTTACAAGAGTGGTCCTTTAAGAAGGCAGTAACAATCAAAACCTACAGCGCACGGCATCCGGCACCAGTTCCATTTAACCTTGTCACCATGCCCCTCATCGCTGTTTTCAGAATGTGTCAAAGATGCCTATGTAAAATGAAGTCTTCCGAAATGCCTGGAGTACAAGAAGAAGGCAGGGTATGAGGAATCTTACTTACTTTGGAAATTATTCAAAATGAAATTAGAAAAAGAGCCGAACGTTGTGGCGATATTCCGTAGATAAATTGAAAATGTATTTCTCGCCGTAGATTTGGTCATCCATGTTTGGATCACTTGGGTCAAGACTACTTAAAGGGTTAAAAAAAGGGTCTGTGACAGACAGAAAATGCCTATCTGGATTGTCTAAAGAGGAGCCAAGGAATTTTGAATAAGTTTGTGGAATGAGTGCACGGGCGTGCTCTGATAGAGGAATAGGGAACAAGTCAAGTATCTGGAGATTCAGTACGGCGTTTTTTTTTTGTTACCTCTCAAGTGAACGAAAAAACTTGGGGTTCAGGCACAAACCCAACACTGTGAATCGCTTTGATTGTCCTTTACCTAATGTAAAACCACAACTGTGACAGCAGTCAAAGTTTATTTGCTGATTGATTAAATTTAATTATCTTCTGTAAACATTGGCGGCTCGATAGATCAATAAACATGTAAGCGGATGAAAATAATCCTGTGCTTTTCTACTAAAAGAAAACTCGTGGAATTCACTGATGCGTATCTGTTATTTCAATCCGTCTAAAAGATATGCGATCACATAAACTGCATTCTGAGGTTTACGGTTCCTTGGCAGATTCAAGCGGGAGAAGACCCTTTAAACAAACACCATCGCTTTACACTGCAAATATTTATTGAGCAACTTTGAGGCGAAACGTGACGTAAGAAAGGAAATCAGTGTCAGTGGAACTTGGTGTGTGCAGGCAAATAAAGATTTGGATTGCAGCGTCGGAAAAAGAATATATTGTTCTATATCGTTAACACTTCTCTGACGTCTCCTAAGGAGAAAGGAAAAGATTGAACCGCTTTTGATTGTTAGGATTTATCAGACTTCTTATTTCATCACTGGAAGCAAAACTGTATAATGACTTGGGGGCGAACCAACCCGTAGGCGAAACGACTTTTTGGCGAAACTGAACTTTAAACGAAATGACTTGGAATCGAGTCAACCCGAAGGCGAAACGATTTTTAAGCGAAACTGACCTATTGGCGAATTTACTTAGGGCGAACCAACCCATAGGCTGTCCCCCTCCCCCACTCCCCCCTTCTTTGTCGGCGACAGGAAAAGTCCTGCATTCTTATAGGTCAGCTTATTAAAAAACGATGGGTCAGTTTTAATTAAAGTTGTTCCTAATATTGTTTAATCCATTGCTCATTCAATGTTCTCTTTTGGTGGACAGGATGCTGCTTTAGATAAACTTGTGGAGAAACTACAAAGGACGTACTTTGCAACATACGGCTATTCTTTTCCGCTTACTGGTAAGAGCTGGTTCAACCTCATAGCTATTGGCGATTTCGAGCGATTAATAACTAAAATGTCAAATTTAGTCCATACAGAAGCACGCAACCTAATTTAAGGTTATATTCCTTTGGTCCATATTTCAATTGAGTGTCGAAGAAAACCATAATTACACATGTTGGTTTCACGCAACCATACTGCGTGATTGGTTCAAAAAAATTCGCACTAGGTGCCTTTCCTGCCAATCAGATGCCAAATTTAACCAATTGTGACTTGCTTGCATACGTTCGAGGCTTGCTACTTGTGACATTTATCTTAAGCTCTCTTTGGCCAGAGTGGAATGCTGGCTTTCTAGTCGGCGAGAATTAAAAACACTTGGCTTGTTTCGTATCGTGAATTGCAAGATCACCAGATGACATTCATAAATTTAGCAACAATAATAGTAGCAAAAACAAAATCACTGAACACCTCAACAATTATCTTCCAAAACCCTTCAAGTGATCTTTACTTTTCGAATTGGCTGTATCTTTAGATGAAGGAAAGATCGATGAAGTTCTACACGAAACAGACGGAAATCGAAAGATGTGTAGTCAGATCATCCGAAGAGTGTTCGAACCATCAACCCTTGGACAGACAAACGTACCGAACGGAACAATTGTAAGTTGCAGCTTATTGAATACGGCAATAGACGGTGAATTCAGTCATTAATTTTCAAGTAAAAATTTAGTAAAAAAAATATCAGTACTTACGGCGCTGAAAATATTTTAGTGTGAGCAAACAAAACCATATCTGGTTGGAAGTAATTGGTAGTTTTGGAGAGGTACTCGTACTGTTTTGCTCAAATACACACAGACAAACAAACAAACAAAAATGAGCCAAAGTTTGAAATAGAAAGAAAAAAAACCGCACTGAAGAAGCCAAACACAGTTGTATTTACGATTTACGAGCATCTCAAAGTGCGTAAGTGCTGACTGAATTTTGCACTTATTGAGTCTTTCGCGTCTTATTACTTTGTTTAAGGAATGGGAATCGCGTGGAATTGGAATCGAAGGCTCTATGCTGACCTATGGAGGTTCTTCTTCGTGTGACATTTGTGAAATGTGGAATCATTCCTGGGCACATCATGGTGCAAGGGGCTTGGCGCTTTTTACCCCAGAAATTCCGAGGTTTGAGGTAAGAGAAACAACAAAAAAGAGCATATCATTGTGTTTAACTATTCTATAATACAGTCAAAGTCTGTTTTTTCACTTAGCTCGCGTGAGTGGGGCTAGATCACAGTTTGATCATCTTAAAAAAGTTATCCTAAAAAATTTTCAACTTTCCTCATTCTTAGCCCTATCTGCTCTTTTAACTTTATTTTTTCCGCCTTTATAATTTGCCTATGCAATTACACATTGATCTGATTATCCCCCTTTCGCCCACAATTTTACCAAACGGTGAATACCGGAAAGATGTCTTGCTCATATTTCGTTTTCCCTTTTACGGAGAGCACGCGGCATATTGCGGCGACTCGAAAACGACGGAAAAACTTTGGGTTTTCTTGTCGGAAAATGTCAGAAAATGCCTGAATAAGGCCGGGTATTCAGAACTTGTTTTCCGAACGGGTGAACGCCATATTTTTTGGCGGTGAGTTTCATTCTATAGAGTTTGAGATATTGAGTTTCTTCGAACCAAAACCAGAGTATCCGCCACGGCACGGAGTAATCATCAGAGCAACGAAAATCATCACAAGGCGTCGATCAGAACTAAAAGTAAAAAACAGTCATATAAACTGGCTGAAGCGGGGGAAAACACCAATAGGCGAGTTGTGATCGGTAGTTTTGTACCTGCTTTTTGGAGAGGCTTACGCAAGTTTTGTAGTCCAACTATTAAGCGAATTAAAGCGTCACCAAATCAATTTTAGATCATTTTCCAGGCCCAATTTCGCACTATTTTACAAGCAATTCTCCCTGGCTCTAAAATGATCACAAAACATCCCAAACGGGCTCCTTTAATGAAGCTTCCCGCTTAAATTAACTTGAATTTTAGGTGTTAATCCAAGAGAGCGGAGAGAGACGCATTATAGCAATAGGCGCAGTGTATGAGGGCTACAACTGTCATTTCATGCCGGGGTGGAAGGAAGGGACTGTCGGTTATCACGCTGATGACGGAAGAATATTTGAACCGAGCTGCAGGCAACAGGGAAAAGAAGTTCCTGGTAGGTAATGACGCTCTTAAACTGAATATGTCAATGATTCAGTTTTTAAACTTAAAAGTAGCCTCGCAGAAAATGTCACTTTTTTTATCACAAGTAGGGTTTGTATACTTATCTCCATCTTAAGGTGAGTCAATCAGTTCAATATCACTCTTTTTTCGCGATCTTACTGTTGTTGCTGTAGCTGAAAAATGTTCGATTAATTAAATTGAAGTTAATCTGTCGTTCGACCCTTTCAAGCATTTCTAATTAGTGAGAATTTCCTTATCCTGTCAAACCGAAAACGGTATTCCGTTTGACGGCAACCTCCACATTCGGTGAGATGACATTACTGTAAAAATCGATGAAGGCAGAAAATATGAGATACTCGTAGATGAGAATGAAATTCGTCATCACACTGAGAGTCAAAGGTCGTACTGAGTCATCATTGCGTCCCATTTTTTTCGATAGACGCCATGGCCTACCGCGGTGATCTTATGGCCTGTGAAGTAAATTTTGAGGATGCTGAAAACGACTTAGTTCCTGTAACGTTTTTCAAGAACAGCACAGAGGTGGCACGTACATCATTAAAGTTCATTCCTGGTCATACTAAACTGTTCCCCTTCATCGGAATGGGTTACGCTGGAATTCGTGTTCTAGCAAAGGTGTGTTAATTTTCGTTCCGTTTCTGTATGGGTGTACGAAATTGGGGAATGTTATTGGTTTACTGCCTATAGATATTCCACTAAACATCTAAACATCCTCACTTTTTCATGAATAGTCGTGAAAAAGTATTACAATCGTTATCTCTATATATAATCATCAGCGAAAAATCTCGAGAAGTTTATGCGGAGAGGCCTTTTTGATAACCACCTTTATCCCCCTTGTTGCGCTATGCACTGCAATGTTTTGAATTTTTGTAAAGGGTGCCCTAATTGTTTGCGCATTGCGTAATTAATAATGGTAATTGAACGTAGTGGAGTGCAATTTGGTCTGAAATCATATGTGTGAATTCAGACCAAAATTGCACGACACGAAGTTTGAATACCACTTAATTACATCCATTTTGAAAGTGCAAAATTCAGTCACTAAGATGCAGGATTTTGTCTTTGCAAATATTTTGTTGATTCAGTAGTAAGCTGGCTTGTACTAAACTGTAAAAGTTGTTTTTCATTTTCCTGCAATTTGATTGGTTTCTTTAAACAAGCGATTGGTTGTTGTATTTTAATAAAGCCTTCCTAAGCTGGGAAAAGGATGCAGTTAGAGCAAAAACTGGTGCGATTCGTGAATAAATCGCACCAATGAGAGCCAATCATATTACAAGGATCATCACTAATTTCAGAATGGACGTAATTAATTTATTAATTACTCAATCATAAAGCTATCGATTTGGACTATTTTATGTAGATGTGCCCGCGCCATGGTCAACAGGCCCACCGCCCTGCAGATGCTATAAACATACCGAAGGACACGGATGTACAAGAGAAACTTGACATCCTGAGAGAAGAGATGAAAGACATGGAAATGATCAGGAAACAGGAGGTCAAAGAATTGGAGAGCAAACTCCTCTATGAGATCCGACAGTTGACACGTGCAATCAGAGAGAAGAATATTTGATCGAGAAGTCATCATTGTAAATGATTTCAAATTTTAAATAATGCTGCATAGCAAAGGTTACTATGAATTTAGAAAGATGAATTATAGAGGACTACAACGCTGTGTTGAAATAATCCTAGGCACTACAGTTTTAAGACAGTTTTTAAACAGATTGGGCAAGCACTGCAGTGATTGATGGCGGTAGCCTTACTCAGAGACTTAGCATGTTTCAAAAATCACTCTCTCTCATTATTCCCAGTGTTACAAGTCATGTACTGACCGCATCCTAAGGAACCAAGATACCAAACAAAAGCTTTAGTGAGGACAAATGTAGGCCTAAGAAGTTTATATGCGAGAACTGGTTATCTATTCAATGATGTTGACTATGATATAGGGAACATATATATATATATATATATATATAGATCTCATTGGGCGAATACTTATTGTAGTATGATGCTTCAGCGCATAATGTGTAGTTGGCGTAGTTTGGTGTAAAAAATTTGAGCGCTATGGAGCCGGCGAAACAACATCTCGAGGTTTTTGCTTTCAGTGGTGTCAAAAAGTCTTAATTCGAGTGGTTCGGAGAGTAGGTTGACATCGGAAAAAACACCACATTTATTAAAATATGAGAGTAGTCATCATTTTGCAGTAGGCCATCCAGACTATTCTACTATCATAAATTATAAATGGAAATGGTACAGAATAGAGTGAGTGGAGTTCAATTTGGTCTGTAATATATACGTTGTACGTTTTCATAAAAAAAAAAAAACAAACAAACAAATAAAAACCCAGCAAATTCGGCAAAATGCGCAGGGATAGCGCACGCACACGACGCGTACAGTATCTTATTAGTGCTCGTATTGGGCCGGTGATAACGTTCGAGAATTTTGTAATTGTTTTGATTATAACTTTTACCAAAAAAAAGTCTAGGTCAAACAACCTGTGTATTATTTGGATAGATCAGTTCCCTCCCCTCTCAGTGGTTTTAGCGCCACGGAGTTCCACATTGAATAATTTAGAATCGGGTTGGTTCTTATCACACCGAGCGTATTTATTGCTTTGATATAGCTGATAACAACCCGAGGTGCTTGTAACAGGAAATCGGACAATTCCAATTAAACAGTTCGGTAGCGAATGATATTTTAGCCGGATCTGTTTATAGCCAATTAGTCTTTACAAATGCTACGCAATCAAACGACTGTCAAGTAATCGACTGGGGAGTTTTTTTTTTCCTCTCTCGTGTGTCATACAATAGGTGATAACCGAGTTCGCAATCTCAACTTACCACGTTAGCGTTACACGCTTAGCTAAACTCAATTTAAGCGACTCATTACCTCCCTAAATTTCACTCCTCTAACCCCGATATAATGACATTTCTAATCATTCGTATTACTTTAATTCGAATATTCAGTTGTTAAGAATTATTTTCGTTGAAATCTATCTTCGCAGAGAGAGTCGTTGAAAAATGATACGCTTATAGCTATTGTTCGCTGATTTGCGGGTGAGAAGGCCCTATGCACTACCTAAACATTTGCATTTCCATCCCTCGGAGGTCCACTTATCTTGTGCAGATACCCCTGACCACCAATCATAATCACGGTTACGCACCTGTTTTTACTAAAAACAAATCACAGTTAATCTGCAGTAAGTTTCCAGGAGCTCTATTCAGCTGTCACTCATGGATTAAGAGCACATCAAATCATAAGTTTTCTTAGGCATGAGACCAAAAAAAAAAAAAACCGTAATTTATCTCTATCGCGTGACCGTTCTTATCCACAAAACGCAAAGAGGTTTGCACTGTTCTCGTGCCGTCAAATTGTGGCTTACAAAACCCCTTGATGTCAGTTTTTTGGATCATTTCTTTTTAAAGTTGAATAGCAATCTAGAAAGTCAAGGCTAACTTTTACTCTCAACTTGGTTCGGAACTGAACTATTTCGTCAAGAATAGATAAACAATATCTCTTATCAACTAATTGACGAGCTTACTTACGACGGAAACAGACAACAAGACTCAGTTCACTCTAGTTCGGGAGTGAGCTAGAAATAGATAATATCTCTTAATGCCCAATTTTGATAGCTTACTTTGATATGCTCCAACACCGACGGTACACGCAGTGGGATATTCACAAGCTTCCTTCGTAGCTAATTATTCATGTAATATCATCGCATATCTCCCTTAGCACAGAGGAAATACCAAGTTGGAAGTTTTCGTGTTAAAGGTGCTCAGGGCCAAACGCTTCTGTTCCCTCATGCATGATCATGTCAGGGTTAAGGAATTTTGGAGTCTGACAGAAGAGAAGTCAGATTTATAAATTCAAGTGAACCTTTGCCTACGTGACGTACATTGCCCCAATTAGACTCCACTGTTTAAGATCAATGAGACGTTAACAAACAGAAGAGCTTAAATCAAAACAAAAGTAAACACTTAGTTTGCAATTTTGATTTCTAGAAAATTTACCCATAGGCAAGATTCTTTTGCAAAATAGACCGGCACAGAAAATAATTCGCGTCGTGTGTCGTTTATTGCTGAGTGGTTTTCGTGAAGTCAAAAGAACTTTATTTAACATTCAAATCTCTGGGTGATTCGCGTGCACCTTTGAAAGGTTACACAACCCAGACTATTTAACATGTAAATTGGATAAAAAACAAAAACACTAAGAGTTGTCTGACAGATGTTTCTGCTGCGATGCAGTTCAATTGAATCTTGCATGCACACAGCTAGCTACAGAAGGATTAATTTTCATTCAATAGCATGGAGGATGAAGTCAATCGCGACAGCACAGAAAAAATTGCTGAAGGCGGCGTCTTTATCAGAGGCATCAGGCCTCTTCAAATTCAACGGCGAAACGCTCGAGTAGTAGTGGGCTTTGTCCTCGTTGCTGTGGTGTTTTTCCTAATTGGTATCTTAATTGGATACTTTGTCACGAAGCCACCAAATAGTGAAAGTTGTTCTAGAAAAGATGCAGACAGTGAGCCTGAGACAAGTGACTTCCAAAAGTTCCACGATTTGTTTAAACAAACGATTAGCACCGAGAAGTTGGAATCTCTGATGAGGTATGAAAAACTGATGATAATTGATCATGCAAATACTTAATGCGAGTCTTCTCACAACGTCAAAGGAGTGAGATGTTATGATTTTGAGCGCCCAGAACATTTATCGTGAATTTTTAAGGCTTGTCATTCCCGATCCGTGTCAATATTTTGCATCGCTAACCATCATAGCTACTTCTTGCTACATTTTTGCCTCGTGTGGAGCTTTTTCATCTGAACAAACTAATATTTTGTGATTTCCCTCACAACTGCTGGGGATGACGCGTGCGTTTTTCCTGAACTGAAAACACGTTTTGGATAACGAGTCAAAATCTATAACCCTTTAATGTCTTAACATTCAATTGTATCATCTCGCGCTGCCAAAATAAGTTATAAATGTCTTCAAGTCCTGCGTCAGTTATTTGCGATGGAATATGTGTTTCATTTGCATTGAAGCGATAAACTAATTTGTTTTTCAAGTTGACAGCCAGGCAATGACGTCACTAAGTTAAAGTTCACTCTGTCAAATTTTGTTGCGTGTAACATTCTTTTAAGTGTGCGGGTCACGTGACTGCCAGAAACCATCAAAGGCGCGACAGTGAAGAAACGAAGGGGAAGGAGACAATTTGCGCGGCGTAAAATCATTCGAATTGAATTTTGATATCAGGGCAAACGACAAGTAGATATGAAGGCAGCAAAATGAAGACTTTGAAGTTTTTAAGAGTTTTTCCATGAGGGAACTAGGCAGTCGTGCTGCATACCATTCCACTTATTTCGATGAAACTTTGCCTACAACTCTCCTAAACTTCTACCTTAATTAAAACTCAAAATGATAAACTGGGTTCTGTTTGAGTCATTTCCGGGGGGGATATAGACCACCCCCTGGTTTTATTGGGTTTTCTTCACTAATTCAGCTTCAAAATAGACAAAACGTATGAAGCTCTGTTCGTGATTGTATTTAACCTTTCGCTACGAAAGTTCACACACATATCGGTACATCACTGATGAACGCAAGAAACAAGTATCAGTCAGTTTGATTGACAGCCTGTCGATCAGATCGGGCAAGTAAGTGAATGCGTTTTAAGACATTCAAATATTTGATAATTTGAGTTCAAATATCTCACTTTGCCAAAAGCTACAACACTAATTTTGGTGTCCATTTGTCATCTATCATTTAGTCGCTGAGAAAATGTTTAAACGTTTTGAGCTTTTTTGGCCTTAGAGACCAGTTGAGAATTGCATCTGTGACAAGCTCCTTCCAACTCCACCTGTCATGGTTGCAAGCGGTGATTAGCTTCTGTAGGAATTCCCGAGTCTAAAAATGCAAACCGTTCGTTTTTAGCTCATTCATGCTGATAGCAATGAATGAGGTATCGCGTTGGAGCAGATGTTGACGGAAGTTGTCGACCGTGGACGGAAGTTGCATTGTGGACCGTGAACTGAAGTAGCTTCGCGTGCTACCCCTCCCCACTTAATGAAAGTCAAAATGAATTTCGATGAAGTTCAGAAACTCGCGTGGAAAGAAATAAAATGTTTATATGGTTAAAAAAAATAATAACCTCAAATCACAATTCCGAACTTCTGAAAATGCAACTTGAATCGAGAAGCCGAAATGTTCATACCTAATGGACCCGTAGCGGGTTCATTTCAACACACGCTGTGACCTCGCGACAGAGCATCAAAGGTCGCCATATTGGTAAGCCGCGCATTTGCGTTCGTCTTCAGTAAGTATAAATTAACCATTGCCCTATCATTGTACTTTTCCTTGTGAGCTCTTCAACATACAGTCCACATATCAATCATAGCGGCCAAGATAGTCTCACTAGAATTTTTTTGCGAGCTCCAGTATTTCGTTCCGGACTTGAGGCTCGTTGGAACAAAAACAGCAATACCAGTCCGGTCAGTACAAAATGCAGACTACAGACTGCAGCCGTGTAGAAAATGCAGACTGCAGACTGGGTACAAAATGCAGACTGAGAATTTATACTGTTTTTTCGTCTGATACGTGATAACATGTCAACTTACCGAGAGTCACGCAATCGCTCTTCCGCGATCATCTTTCGCGATTATTTGCACTATCGTGGAATATTCCTTGCCCGTTTCTTGATCACAGTCGTCCTTAATATGGCTTCAAGCCTTTATATAGTCTTCTTACTTTGCGCGCGAGTTGGTTGGTGAGATGCCGGCACAGAATCTACTAACTTAATAAAAGTAGATGTAGATGGAGATGTAAAGGAGATGTCACTATTAAATATTTATCACGTGCAAACAATTAACAGCTTTGCACGTGGTCCGAACGTTTCATCGTTTTAACCGATATATGTTAATTTTTTTGACAAAAATGCGGACCGAGACCAAAACTGTTCCTTCGACTTGATATATTTTCAACTTTCAGGGGTGTACACACACTGATTATTTTTCCATATGTGCCTTATATTGTTATTGGCTTAGTACATGAGGAACCAGCGAATTTTTATATGGAAAAGCGAAGAGTTGCTTTCGTGACTGGCCATTTGTTTGCTTTTCTAGCGTATTAATCTCTCATGTGTTTGGTGACTACGCAAACACACACACCAACACCCTGATTTTTTTTCAGGCTTCTTCTTTCCAATTGCTTAAATTGGAAAATTTACTGCGATGATCACATTTCACTTTCAAAAAGGACACTGTCTGCCTCTGATGACCTCTGCCTAATGACCTCTGCCCATCCTACCGCCAGACCACACAGCCTTTTTTCCAATTCTCATCACGACTAACGCACAAGTTTTCTTTATCACACAACTGCCCAAAAATAAGAGAGAATTTATCTAAAAGTCTTGAAAGCTCACATAAACTGAATTCAACAGTACATATATTCAACAAGTCACAGAAACAAACTTAAGCCATAACATGAATGAGCTGGCTCCAAGAGCCCTTTGATTATCTTCCAGTCGCCAAATTTGCAGTCTTCCCCAGGCGTTTCGGGAACTGGGGATGAGAATCGCAAGCCTCTCCTATTTAATTATATTTGGTGAAAACCCAATAGAACCAGGGGGCGGTCTATTCCCCCGGAAATAACCTTAACGGAAATTAGTTCATATTTTTGAGTTTAGAATAAACCCTCTAAACTGGCAAAGTTTCATTGAAATTGGAGAGGTGATATGCAGCTCGTCTGCCTGGTGCTTCCATAGACACCCTCCTTTCCCTATTCAGCCTCTTGTTGTTTGCGAGAATTTTAAAATTGTTATGGCGTTTTTTTTTTTGTTTTTTTTTTTTCAAGTTTCACTTATTCTGAAACGTTATCAAGCAAAATTTCCATTAAAAGATAATGCAGTCACACAAGCTATGCAGATGCACATGCATGTATGTTACAGCAAGGGAGATTAAAAGTGCGAGAAAAAGTAGTTCTAACTATATCAATAATAATAGTGATATATATGATAATCGTAATAAAACCAGTCATAAGACAGCGTCATTGACAATGACTGTGATGATGATAATTTTGAGGTTTGATCAAAGTTTCCTGACTTAACTCTTTATTACAGGGACTTTTCAACACAGCCTCACATCGCTGGATCTCCGAGACAGCTGAAGCTTGCAAATACTCTTGCCACAAATTGGAAATCCTATGGTTTCGACAAAGTAGAAAAACCTGAGTATAATGTTCTCCTGTCTTTTCCACAACCAAACAAACCGAACAAGGTCACCATAGTAGAAAACGGTACAACAATCTATGAAATAGCAGGACAAATTAAGGTAAATTCATTTCTTTCATTTTTCTTTAGATATTTCCTAATTACTTAATGCACTTTTTTAATATGATAAAAGAAGAATTTCAATTTTCTAATTCTAAGCAATGCGCCTCTGTTTTTCGTGAATTGAATAATCATTGCTACTGTTCTGGCTTTCAATATCCGGCAGTTATTGTGGCTCGGTTCCATTGTGTTCTACAACGAAATATCTTGTTTTCTGTGCACTTCATTAACCCTCTACATCCTAACATCAGCATGCAGTTTCTCCATACTGTTCTCTATACGTTTCCTAAGATGTTAACAAGGAGACGTTGTTTGATAATCAAGAGCTATTTAGTTGATTATGATTTCCGTTATTCCGGTGATCTCAATACGTCATTCAAAAGGACTATTGTGGGGACAAATTAGATGTTAGTTACTCTTAGGGGTTTAAGGGTTAACTCATTAAATTGTCTTTAATTCATTCATTCTGGTAGAATTAAGTTCTTAATAGATGGTAACACGCCTTTTTTCTGGACATTTTGGCTGAGCAATATTTGTCTGCCAGTATCTGTGCTGGACTACTGCGACTTAGTGAATCTTCAACTCTTTATGCTTTGGAGAGGTAATCAAAAATTCTTCACTTTAGTAAAATATGTTGCCTTAATACTTTCTAGATATCCCCTGATCCAACCAGCTCTGAGAAATTCGATCATTATCCATACCTTGCATATGCACACAGTGGCACTGTTGAAGGTGATCTGGTCTACGTGAACTATGGAAGTGATACAGACTATGAAAAGCTTTCTGAAATGAATATCCCTGTGCGTGGTAAAATTGTCATTATGCGATCCAGAAGTGTAAGTATTTCAGAAACTCCTTTGACCTAACTTTGCCCTTACTCGCTTCAGTATGCTTGTACATGAAAATTGCATAATGTTTCGCAACAATTGGTCTTTTTATACTTTTGGGAAATATCCTCGATAAGGCTAACTTGACGATTCTCTTTTTGATCATACCAAACAAGGAATTTATTTCCGTAGTTCGCAACTTTCGGGGCTATTTTTTCGCAGGAAACTACTTTCAAGGTTTGATGCGAACTGAGAATTTTAATCCAAGAAAGTGATCAGTTAGTAAAGAATTTGTTTTCCTGACCTGCTGGCAAGTGAAGCTTTTAGTTACTGCGGTGAAGTTGGTTCATAAACCACCAAAGATAGAGATTTGAAAAGCAGATTGTTCCAGTGCTAGCTCCTCGCTGGGGCAAATTCAAATGAATAACTTCGGAAATGTACGTCAATTTTTTAAAATTTAACTTAGCTGGTTCTTTCGCTGTTATCGAATTCAATTTTTGAAAAGTTAAATTTTTATTCCTTTTTTCCCAAGGATTGCTGTTTATCGTTTGTAACTCAACGTTAGTCCGATATTATTAAGGCAAGGAACATACACGTTTGCATTCTTCAGGTTTCCAATGCTGAAAAACACGGGGCAATAGGAGCACTGGTATTCCCAGACCCAAACTTCTCTGCTCAGCAAGGATACGCTCAAGATCAAGTGTACCCAAGTGGATGGTGGCTACCATCAAGCGGGGTGCAGGAGGGTACGATACTTTTTGGCCCCTACAATGGAGACCCCCAAACTCCGGTCCTTCCGTCTATCAAAGGTATACATCGCAAACCTGTTAACGAGAGCGAACTACCAAAAATTCCAGCTCAGACGATATCATATGGAGATGCCATGGAGCTGCTACGAAGATTAGGAGGTAAAGTAGATTTGTTTTGTCAAGCCACCGGTCAACGTGTCGTTTGCATTTTTCGGAAGTCATCGAAACCTTTCCGGAATCAGTGCACTGCCTAAAGAGAAGTATCGCGCGCTGGGTTGCTTTAAAAATTGATTACATTACATGAATGAGAATAAGAGACGATCATTACTCCATAACTTGGAGTGGAAGTATCTTAAGAGTGACGTTATATTGATTTCCACGTGTCGCACCCGTAATGTTCTCTTTACTAAACGTTATTCACAATTTCGTAGGATCAGAAGCTCCCGAGTCGTGGCAAGGTGGTTTAAACATCACATACCGCACTGGCCCAGGATTTAATGGCAGCAATGCAAAACTCAGGTTAGAGGTCAACAACAAACCGGAAAACAAGTCAATCTACAACGTGATAGGTACGATATTCGGAAAGGAGGAGCCTGATCGATACGTCATCGTCGGTAACCATCGGGATTCGTGGTCCTTTGGCGCCGTCGATGCCTTAAGCGGAACCACGGTAACGAATGAAGTAGCTCGTGTATTAGGAACACTTTTGAAAAAAGGATGGAGACCGCGACGAACCATCAAGATCTGTAGTTGGGGCGGGGAGGAGTTTAACTTGATTGGATCACAGGAGTGGGTGGAGGAAAATGCTAACATTCTTACTGAACGTGCTGTAGCATATATCAATTTAGATATTGCCGTTTGCGGGGATTACGTTTTACGAGCAAGGGCGACACCTTTGTTTAAGCAGATAATTCACAAATGGGCTAAGGAGGTCAAGGATCCCAGTAATACCAAAGGCACAAACACGATATACGACATCTGGCTGAAAAGGACTCCTTCAGATACTAATAGCAACCAGCCCATGATTTTTAACCTTTTTTCCGCAAGTGATTACGTACCCTTTTACCAGTACATAGGTGTACCGTGTGGAGATTTTGGTTATTGGTTCGGGTACCCTAACAAGACATCTCTATATCCTGTGTATCACACACAACAAGACACATTTTACTGGATGAAAAAGTTCGTTGATCAAAAATTTGAAATTCATGGAGCCATGACACAGTTTGGAGGAGGAATGACACTGGATTTCGCAGACCAACCTTTGCTGCCATTCGACGTTCAAAATTACGCGCTCGCATTAAACTTTTCATTCCATGTTGTCGCTTCGTCCCTAGACCTCTCGGCCAACGGCATTACTCTTACTGCACTTCGAGACGCTGTATCCGGGTTCATGGACGCCAGTCGGCAATTCGAGGCTAGAAAATCTGATCTTGCGATGCTTCAAAAGACCTCCGAGTTGCGAGTGATAAATGATCAAATGGTGAAAGTGGAGAAGGCCTTCATTTACCCTTACGGCCTGCCTGGTAGAGCTCAAGACCGTCATGTCGCCTTTAATTTTGGTTTCCACAACATCCGCCCATCAAAAGCGACATTTCCCGGTATCACAGAGGCCTTGCATATCGCTAAGAAAAAGGGAGACTGGGATCTAGTTAAGCAACAAGTGTCAATAGCAACCTACTGTGTTCAAAGCGCCACAAAGGTTCTGGAACCTTTAGCAGGTCAATAAAGGCGCTAAACATCCCGGAAAAAAAAACATATTTTCTTTTCATCTGACTACTTTTGATCAGCTATCATGACTCATTTTCCTAAATATACTCGTTTGCGCTTGTGTCAATAAGAACACAAAAGATACGTTTACACACAAATTACGTTTTACGAAATGGTTGACTTCTACTTTAGTTTTCAAGACTCGTTCAGACCTATTGAACGTCGTAAATTCATATTGATATATTAAGAGGACTGTTCATTGTATCATTGTAAGAGAATGTCAAAAAATTAAACCATTTCAAAGAAGGACAATAATCTAACAACAAGGCGATTTGCACTCAATTTTAATATTTTTTACACCAGATTTAGAATATGTTTGGGAATTGTTGCTGTAGTGGCTCGGCTTTCTTATCAAATTACTACATGAAAATATCGAAACCTTTCGGTATATGTTACAAAAACCTAAGTTTGGTTTAAACCAGGAACCTACTCGCTAATTTTTAATTGTTGCTGTAGTAGCTCGGCTTTCTTATCAAATTACTACAAGAAAGTATCGACACTTTTCGGTATATGTTACAAAAACCTAAGTTTGGTTTAAATCAGGAACCTACTCGCTAATTTTTTAAACGTTATCTACGTTTTAGAATTGACCTATGAGGCATTCAGTTTAAAGCTTACTTGTGAAAGTTTATACAGCTCTACAACTTTTACAAAAAGTGTCTAATTAGGGCCAGAAAATTGTTAGGCCGACATTAACCATCGTAAGCAGACACACTTAACTTGAATAGAAATCAGACTCTGGAGTACAAGAGGATGAAGCCCGTTGGCGAGAGACATATCGTAGTGTACACGAATTGACATGCAAACCGACTAAAACCCTTTGCATGAAAATGAAAGAGTTTCATGGGAATAGTTTCGCAAGGTTTTTGCACCTTCTCCCTCCCCTCCCCCATCATCCCTTTACCTAGCATTAATTTACACGTAGACGGCTCTTAATGCAAAGTTTCCTCTGGGCTGCACCCTTCGAGTTGGGACAAAATCACTCAAGAGTAAAACTTCAACAGCTACACGCGCGCAAGACTTAACAAGTCAGTTATGAAGTAGAGGACGCCAACATGAAATATCACACGAAGTACTACTTGTCGATAAAGTTCTGAAATCGTTTTGCTTGGAAGTTGGAAAGGAGACCAATACGCAAAGTCCATGGAAGCTCATTTTACATTCTGTACACCTGTTACTGCTGAATGAAACAAGCAACCAGTGACAAAAGCGAAACAGTTTGGTGATTTACACAAAAAAAGCTGAGCGGTCGTAGGTAACGTGACTGACTAAGAATTTCCCTTGTCCATGGAAGGGATGTGTCACGTAAGAATAAAAAGTACATGTACTTTTAGAGGCAACATTGATAAGAAATCTGCTTCGTTCATCGACGTGTAACTAAGTGTACATTTACCAAAGAATTAGATTCGGAACTATTATCAACTGAAGGAGAGGTTAGTAGAAGGGTCCACTTCTTCCATTCACATCCTGACTGGGTCTGTACTTGTACCTTGGAGGGTTTTTCCAGGATTCAATCTGTTCATTAATCTGTCCGATGAATAGGTGGGTCATGACAATTCCAGCAACCTGCCACACACGAGAAGAAAAATGTAATCTGTTGAGAGCACTGTGTAGATTCATAAAAAAATCCAAGCATAATCTATGTACGAAACATAACAAAATATACATATAACGCATTCAAATTTCAAAACTTTGATGTCCCTGAATTTTGTAGAAGAGGAGCCTGGATGCTAAAATGTGTCTCAGTTCTTTTCCCTTTTCCATGGATTTTGCAGACGCGAGTCATCAACATCTGACAATTTTTAAAACTTATCTCGCAGAGAGAGGATGAGAATAAGACAAAACCAACCAGTTTGGTGGTCAGACATGGTTTGATGCTACTCTGGGTTAAAGATTTAATGAATTTGACATTGGTAGTGTTATCTTCTTTACACAGCACACACATTATTTTCATTATTGGACTAGGATAAATACAGAGGGTGCGAAGAGAGTTACTAATTAGACCCTGGGAGGTAAAGGTTTATAACTTGTATTCATAAATTAACTCTGCGTGACTAAGCATTATTGAGATTAGCACCAAAACTTGAGATTTTTACCTCAGGGAAGGCAAAAGCCACAGCAACTGCAGCAACAATCACAAGATGATTCCTGAACCATTCCCCCACTGCATCCAGGCAACCAGTTATGTGGATTTTATTTTTTAAAGCCAAACGCTAAACAAAAAGGGAGGTAAATTTAGAGACCATGATTACATTCAACATAAAAATTCCTAGACTCAAACAATGTCCATTAATGAAATTTTATTTTTTGGCAGTTAACAATTTGCTGGAAAAATCATTTATGAAAACAAAGAAGACACTAAATAAGTTTGATGGCTATTGTTTTCTTCTTTTCAGTATGACCCACCTACAGAACATGTGCTTTTTGCATTTCTATGCTAAGGGAATATGTGTACATGCTATAAACGCAGGTTAATAGTCTCCCTCTCTCTCTCTGGGCTAAGATCTCTATACCTGATATGCACAGTCCCATTGTTGTAAGACCCCAACCCCAAAAAGGTCTATTACACTCACTTACACCACACAACGAACAAGAGGAACATGTGGGAGGGGTGAAAGTGTCCTCCCTGTGAATTGTGGCAAAAGACAATACTTACATGCTGCTTTCTAACATGCCAGCCACATTGAATGTTAGGTTTCTGAAAATTGAACAAAACAGGAAACATTTGTTATTTCACATACAGCACAAGTTACATGTACATATCACCAGTCAAATATTGCATGTACCAGTACTTAAAACAATCAGTCAAAGCTAAATGGGTAATCCTTAATGACTTCAAGGATCAAGACCCATTTTGACTTTTGAGTTTTCTAAAGGAGTTTGAAAAGTTATTAAGAACTTCAACAAAATTTCTGAGTGACAATGTAAGAAACAAAAGTATTTTCTTGCCATTTAGTTTTTTTTCACATCTAGAAGCTTCTAACATTTTATCCATTGCAATGGCTGGAAAACATTACAGCATACAGTACATTATTTCATTTTGTGCTCAATATGCTTGTTAGTTAGTGTGGCATGAAAGTTTTCCATTAACTCTTTTCTTATCACAAATGGTTTCCTGAAAACACTAATGGTAGCCCATGAAAAATTATTTTTAAAAAAAAAGGCATGTCCTTCTCTATTGCCTTGGATCTGTACAGTGTACATGGACAATGTATATTGTTCTATGTATATTGTCCAAAGTTCATAGGGTGGAAGAGCAACACTGCATAGCCATTGTGCTAGTTTTTATTTCATTAATTTGTAGAGACATTTACCGTATGAAACTTACACTGTTTTCAGTTTTTTGTATTTGTCTTTCATTGATTTTACTCTGGAATAAGAAGGATTCCTGAAACACAATTTTGCATGATTATTTTTGGACTTAGCCATACCTGGTCTTCTGGACGCACACAACAAGTATGAGGAACACCACACTCCTCAGGAGAAGGCCCACCACATCTGAAGTAGCGATTGGTGTTCCAGTCATTAAGATCTGTGCTTCCACAACACTTGAACTGTCAAATTAAAATAGCCAAATCATACTGTATTACACATATATTCTAAGACATATTCTTATATGAACAGTACATTTTGGAGTGTTTTATTGCCGAGTATTTTTATGAGTTAATTATGCTGTATGTCTAATATGTTTTTCATTCTCCAACTGCTTTATTTTCTGCTAATTTCTCATAGGGCAGGAAAAGCAAGGCAGATAGAAAGTGTAGTGCATGCAGACAATCAGTAGAACAGGATTTTTTTACAGTACAAAATAACCAACTGTTCAATGTTGCAGGATATTTGCACTCTATTCGCAAATTATTTGTACTCTAATTTGTGCAGTTGGTAATGAAACACTGCAGTAATACTTATCATAAACACAAACAATAATGCTAAAAATAAATTATAGCAGTATACATCTATATAGTACCAACTTCTATGTGAATATATTCAGCTGCCATTTACAATATTTATTACTAATATGAAATAAAGAGTAAAAGGTTTACATTATGTTTATACTAAAAACCATTCTATTACAACCAAGCACAAGTACTTTGAATAAAGGCAAAATAGAAGCCAATTTCTACACCTTATTACAACAGATCAAGGGCTAGCGTTTGACTAATCACAAAGAACATGTACAGCTGAATGAACTGATCAAAGCTATAATAACATTCATTCTCAAGGTTATCACCGAGTGGAAGAAAGACCCCATGTATTTTGTCAATGTGCAGTGCAGTTTCATTCATGTATTGCACCCAAGAGGGCAAAAATTTACAGACATAAGTGAAGAAGAGTAGAATATACTTACACCCTCTTGGACAGCATCAATTGCATTCTGAAGGTCAGGATCATCTCTGTACTTCTCAATTGCTTTCTTAAATTGATTGTCCACAGATTTCTGAACCTGTTGTTTCAGGTATCAATATTAGTATTACAGTTTGTATTCATTGTTCATGTCAGCAATCTAATGCACATCATAGCAGTGTTCTCCCTTATTTTAAATACCACAGGTAAAAGAAATTTTCAAACCCTGACTAGAGAAATCCTTCTTCTTCTTAAGAATTCCAGGCAATTTTAGGTGGTAATAAGAGGTCCAACATGTGGTAAATTTTACTGATTAGCATCTCAAAGGAGAAGATTGAATTATGTAAATACCTATACATGTACTCGTTAAAAAAGGGATTAATTTCCTATATTCTTAAACCTTTAAGCCCTGATATCAACATGTATATTCTAATCACCATTCTCCATATGTTTTTCATTTTACTGATTGAGAGAATTTGTTCAAAGATCAAGACATTTCATCTTTGGTAAATTCACTTCACTCATTCTTGCAATCTGAAATTAGATGCTGGTCACTATTGGGGCTTAAAGGGTCAATATACAAAAATGGACACAGGTTGCACTTATATTGGTAAGTATATATTTACATGGTGCAATAAAAATTACATGAAATGCATTCCGCATGACATGGTCTGCTCTCAACAGGCTGGTCAACATGGTGAGCTTAAAAAGGATATAGATTGTAAGACAGGATTTCACTGAATTACACTCTTTTTTTTCTCAAAGAGAACTAAAAATGAGGATTTTTTTTCCAAAAATATTAATTCAAGAGAAACCATGTTCATTTGATATCAATAAAACTGGAAAGTGAATCAAGTCATTTGCATGGGGGGAAGAGAAAATGTAGCGTTTGCACTTTAAGTGATCTTTATCTAGAATAAAATGAACAAAAAAACTGCATGAACTGGGTATAAATATCATAATTTAATGTATGATCAGTGATGAGCTTTCAAAGGTTTTCAAATGACACTTGTCTGCCGCTCACATAGTGATGAAAACTTTATAAACATCACTTGCACCAAAAACTCATGAAATACACTCACATTGAAGCAAACCCCCAAAAATCAATAAATTACAATTACCTCTGGCCAAAATGCAAAAGCAAGCAGTCCTGCTATCACTTCCAAAACGACAATGATTATCATGACAATCATGTACTAAAAAAGGACAAAAGAAAAAAATCAAAGTTAACAGTGGCACATGTCTATGCAAAAGGGAATCCTATCACCTCTATGATAAGTAATCACCACTGTGGTGTACAAGTACATAACGTAGAAGAGGCCAGAAAAAAATGAAATGTTCGTGGAAACCTACACCATTAACTTGCATGCGAATGTACCCACCATCTTAATTCAAAAGTTCATTTGTTAACTGTCCATGCACATGTGCAAGGTCATGTTTAGCTGTTATATGAATGACACTGAGTCCAAATGGGATGGTAGTACAAAAGCAACAGATGTAGTGTACAGTGCAGCCCAAAGATACATTTTAAGGGGACCAAAATACATGTAGTACATGTTTAGTACTTTAATCATATCTTCCAAGTACATGAAGATAAAAAAAATTTTAGTACTATGATATACTCTACTATAAGGAAAGTAGACTACTGTCAATGTGTGAACCTAAAATGCAACATAAAATGAGCTCACAGTTCTGAGAAAGCAGATGTTCTCCCTTAGAGCACCAACTGTGCCAAAGAAGGAAATGAAGAAGATGAAAAAACCAACAGCTATCATGACAGCAGCTGGATCTGTCGAAATGCTGGAGAATTCTTTGTAATCACTCTTTTGTGTCACTGCCCAGAAGCCAACACCCATCATGACACCACCAATACCCTACAAATAACAGCAAAGAAATAAAGCAATTAACCCTTTACACCCTAACATCAGCATACATGTTATTCTTCATATTGTTTCTTATACATTTTCTTAAGTGCTGACAAGGAGAATTTCATAATCAATGGTGAGCTTCTTTGGTCAGTGATCCTTCTTTTATTCTATTGACCTTAATGTGTGATTTAAGGGTGATATGGTAAGGTAAAAATTAGATATTTGTTGCTCTTGCAGGGCGTGAAATTGCACCTAGTACAGGTGCCAATGCAACTAAATTTTTCATTTTGGCGACCAAATCCTCAAAAGTAGTCGCCAAATTGGCAACTAGGATGCTTCATGATAACCACACCTAGAGATATAGTGAATTACAAAGATTTGCAAAGATAAATCCGCGGCAAACTTCCTCATTAAATTTGTTTCCAAAACACGGTACACGCATCTCGATCGATGACTAGACGCCATCTTGGATTTAGTTAAGCTTTAATGTTGTATATCATCAATCCTAGTGTCCACTTTGTAGAACTTTGTAGAACTTAATTTTGGAGGGTCTATCTAGAATGCTGACAGCATAAAAAAAAGGGTTTTGTTTATCTTTAAAAATGGTGACCAACTATTTTTGAATTGGCTACCACTTTGAAAAATTTAGGAACCAAGAGGCTATCAGAAAAAAAAATCAATTTCACACCCTGTCTTGGAGGTCAAAGTGTCAGAATCTGAGAAACTAAATTGAAGATCAAAAACTTTTCAATTGTTTTTAAAGAAAGTACTTTGCTTTGTTGCTGGGGAAGTAAAGTACAGTGTACATGTAATTAATTGACATATTTTGTCTTACTGAATATGAGTGATTAACAACTCTTTTAGTGTTTTCCTAACACCCCAAGTGGGTCATTACACTAGTAAACCACTAGAAAGTGCACTGCCACTCTATTTCTCTTAAAAATTAGAGGCACAGTGGTCTACTGGTCAGTGCACTGGACTACAGGTTGAGTGGCCTTGGTTCAAGACCTGGCTAGGACAACCTGTTGTGTTCTTGAGCAAGATGCTTTACTTTCACAGTGCTTCTCTTAAGGGCACAATTAATTTGGAGCCTTGCTCTTTTGTGTGTCCCGCACCTTCATAGTAAAAGCAATTAAAATAATAATATTAAATAAACTTCAATTTCTATGGGTTTACCAGTGCAATAATTGACGGGTTTTGACCGATCAGAGTGCTTGTAGTATCTCTGTTATTTTATTAAAAAAGTGTTAGTGAGGTAAATGTAGACTGAACACAACCAATAAAACATTCTGTAAAGAAAATTTGTATGCATAAAATGTGGAAACCCGTCAAGTGAAAACATATACGCTGCACAATATACTAAACATCTCTGCTGACTCGAAAGAAAGGTTTACTTGAACTTAAAATAAGTCATGACCTCAGCGCCGTGCAATATCATCAACATATTTGCATGTGCACCAATGTTATTTGTAAAACAGTTACATCTAAAACTTGCTGGAATCTTTCACATCAGTGGATTTTCGCATTATCTGATAGAATACCTACACGTTACATCAAAAGGTGCGTGTCTCATTCCTCGATAGATCCTACTCAGAAGCAAAATACAGTGTTTTCGATTTGTAGATAGCAAACCGCAGCACTTCATATCACGAATTTAGCCATCCTTGCATGCGCTAAAATGGTTTGAGAGAAAGTTGATTCGACTCTCAAAATAAAAGGCCTGAGCTCCAAGAAATCTAAACGGATGAAGAAACTTAACCAGTAGCTTTCGGCAGAAGTATACATACTTCTGTTGTTGACGTTAATCACCTCTCACAAAATGTTGCATTCCCGCTCCGATCTGAGGTACAAGTGGTGGTGGGACATTTATAGGTACGAATTCAACTTAAATAGTTATCTATTTGACGTCTAGGCATAAGCCAAGCCCGACTAGAGGTCTTATAACACTCGAATTAACTATCTTAAAACATATCAGTCGCCTTAAGGGCCAGAAATCGCTACCGACAAGCTGTCAACATATGGTCGATAAAGGAAAATCACGCATGGAATACTAGATTGATACTTGATATGTCGCTACAAGAATACAATATGCCGCAAAATTTCAGCTACGTACCCAGTAGAGTAAGTTGAACACAAACAGGGTGTACTTTAGACATCTACTAACTTTTCCTTCTTCCGCCATATTTGCAATAAGAGACCACAGATATTTGATGGAATACTTTCGGTTACAGCTCAACTTATTCTTATTAACGCTTCGGGGTGGTGCTGCGTTTGTAAAGAGACGCTTAGATTTGCATATATTTGCATAATATTTTCCGCATTCTAGTTTCAGACTCCCAACGGTTGCGACCTACTCGTGACGTTTGCGCACGGGAACAAATAGCAAGCCACACTTTCTATCGGTTTACGAGCTAATAGACCATGAGCACAGCTTTTATGGCGCAACTAGTAGTGAAGTTTGTCAGAGGGAATGATAAATTTAATCTTATCTTACGATCAAATCGCTGATTCTCATGAAAACTGTCAAAAAAAATGCGAATACTGTAATCAATTTATCGTTGAACGAAAGCAATGGCTCGGAGAAACTGAACAGCAATTGCAAAGAAATTAACGAGAAATAACAATACGCATGATAAACACACACACTATAAAGTGCTACTGAAGAATACTTCAATTCGGACGGAGAAAAGGTGATTTTCGTGGCCAGAACTGGACTACCACTGCGACTGTGATAATCTGTACGGAAAGTTTTTAAAAGGAACCGGCCGCTCTTAATGCAAATATTTCTCAAAAGGCTATCTGTGTATCAATCTTATTTCTAAAAATGATTCCTTTAGCCTTGTTAATTTTTTGCGGCTTACAAAACAAAGGGGATAACCAGGAGCCATTACTAAATTAAAACCTGGGGATTTGGCCCGTGTGGCGCCATTTCACAGGACAGGAAGATGTTTCAGTTTCTATGAGTATTGTTAGAGGTACTTTCTAACACTCCTTGTGTAGGGTAAACTTTTCTTTATTCCTTTTACAAATCGCTAGCTCAGGTTCTGGCACTACTCTTACGAGGGAAATGTTGGTCTTAAGCTTAGAAAGGTGACTGCTATCAAGCTGCCAATCTTTGACCAACTTCATTATCTCTCACTAAACTAAACTTACGAATCATGTTAAGTCAAGTGAAACAGATCCCACGTACTAAGTATGTGTACCTTCGGTTTGCTGACTCTTTCCAAAACGAGTTTCTACCTAAAATTTCATACTATTGCGGTTAAGATCGGGCAAAACAAAAACCAGAGATTGATAACGTAAATGTTACAAAGAACGCATTGCCGAGATTAGAATTACACTCAGAAAGATAACTAAAGTGAAAATAGCCCTTGACTATTGTTAAATAACAACAGAATAAACAGTGAATTCGAATAAGCAAGGTTTACCCAATGTGCCGCCCGCAGAGGAGCTATCAGCAGTTCATATTAGTAACTTACTATAAATTCAGTGCGGAAGATGAAAAGTACAAGTCGTTTACTCCACCTTCAAGAAGAGGTGTTTTAAGTGCTGAAATTAAAAATTCAGAATTACCTACTCTACCTACAAAGTAAGACCGCCAAAGAAATAGGAAACGATTAACCAGCTTATAATATTGCTTAGGGTTAGGGTTTTTTTTGTTTTTTTTCTGTTTTTTTTTTAACTGAATGGTTTATGCAAATATGCTATTTCCATTCATTTTCCAACACAAACAAGTTAAAAACGCTTATACAGAAAATTCTTGCTTGATGCCAATTTTGTCTTTCAACATTGAAAAGGCAAATATGCAATAGATTTTTGACCCATAGTAGCGCGCGTTGTGTCTATGTTACGCGATGAACTGGGATAAAATTTAACTGCAATCCGTAAATCAGTCAGTCTCGTACTGAAAGATAGGAATATTATATCTTATCACTCGTAACAACCAGGACCGAACGAAAATTTGATCGAAGTTTGGTGTTTGATTTATTCCGCAATCGTTATACCTAAGCAGCCTTCACTCTCGCTGCTGTTTTAGCCCAAAACCATCCATTCTTATCATTTAAATTGGAAATATAATTTAAATATCAACGCTAGAGCCAACAGATTCGAGTTTGGTAAATTTATATATCCGGTTCGTGACAACTGCTGTATTCACGAATGACACAAGTGATAGAGGCAGGTAAAGTTATAACGCTACCAAATTGATACTTAAATTTAGCGCCATTGATCTGCCTAAGAACTCTAAGGAATCATAATTAACGCTTTTAACTGGAATCTTCCAACAGCGTTTGAAACATCTGCGTAAGTAATTGAGACGCAAACGACTAGCTATTTTAGAAAGACAACTTAATCGATATTCACTTATCATTTGTATTAGATGATAATGATGATAACTTGATGGCATCACAAGAACAAGTGTGTAAGGTCTGGAACACTCATATTGACCTGCATCGCCTTAATTGTTAAGGTACAAGATAAATCTTTTGTATTGTATTAAACAACTCGAAATTGTCAGAAGATTCATCACAGGAAGGTTGAAATTGCCGTGTCAACGTGTACTATCGGATGAACGACCTTGAATTTGCATTTGCTTACCAACCTGAATAGGATAACCTTCAAAATTATTAGGCCACTTTTGCAGAGACAGAAATGAATGTGTAAAATTTTTAATTGTTTATTACCGATTTTAGTCTCTTCTCCCTTCTAGTTTGGGTCTTGTATGTCCAAGAAAACTTCTCCTCAGGTTACGAGGGAGAATTTTGCGAAGTGTGGACGTTGAGTCATCTAATATCACCAACACCGGTTACAATTACGATTTTGAGTATCGCAAATACCTAATACAGAGAAGCACACGATCGACAGGTCTTAAGACTTTCATCTATTTGACTGAAACGGAGCAACGCCTTCCTCCAAACATAGCAAAATCGAATCAAATTGACGATCAGCGAACCTGCAACTGTGATGTTATAGTACTGAGCTTCAGAACCAAATGTGCAGAGGATACGCGGCTTAACGTGACACATTTGTTTCATACAAACACCGGCTGAGCGTCAGGAAGAAACGAACTTTTTTTCGCCGCCTTGGACAGAATACTCGGTTATAATTATTACTTTTTCTCAAATGATGGTACAGTTCTCAGGTTCGTCAGATACACGCCCGCCAGGCTCTCCTGTTTGCTTCCGTTACAGCTGGTTATAGTCAGCATCGTCCATATCAAAGATCCGGAATAAATGAAACACACATAGTTCGTGAACATGTCAGAGGAATCAAGGGAAAATCTCCTCCACACTTAATAAACCATGTTTTATTCCAACTGTTGGAAGAACACCCTAAGATATTCCTAACGAAACATTCGCGCACATTATGTTTGAATGCAACACGCCATTAGCAAATAATCCCACACAAGCATTTGTTACGTGAAATTAAGGCCCATAATTCCACATAAACTGGCATAAATAATCATGGTAAACCATCTGCTGCTATGTGGTAATTGTCCAGTTTCTTTCCATCTTTTACAAGCGAGTAGGATTGTGACAAAATCCTAAACTGTGATTGGCTATCACCAGCTCGATTTTATGGGACAGCGTCCGGGTCATGCTTGTAAATTAGATGGTGCAATAGGACACTTTACGCAGAGTTTTGATCCAGGAAGGGTGCTTTTCCACACAAAAATTTGTTGAAGCTTATTATAGAGCAGTCAGAAAATCATAGCTTTTAGTTTATTTTGTGTTTTCTTCAAAATTGCCCAGGAAAACATTAAGATAATTTTATGATCTACCATCGGCACTATTCAACTACCTAAACATAAAACTAAAATTTGTTTTGACCTGTTAATATGTTCTAATCTTTCAATAGAAAATCAGAACCTAAAAATGTTCACTGTCTCGCGAAGAAGGTTATAATTTCGTCTGTGTATTTAGACTTTGGAGGGAAGGCAGTTGGGGGCGATAATCGCAACCGTAGATATAGATCACCATTTCAGGGTTCCTTGCATGTTGAAAACCTCTGCCACTGCGTAACTAAGAACTGCCGAATAATTAGATAAACGAAAATCAAGTTTCAGTCTTATCCACAAAAAGTTATCACGGGATCTCCATCTCTCTGATCTTTACTACCCACAGCAGCAACAATGAGCTTCCGTGAAATTATGTGACCTCTTTGATTTATCTTTAATGAAATCAGAAAGGAAGAGAGATCAGTGACATGTAAGGAAATAAAATTGAGTCAAATATGACCTTAGTTGTGACTAGCCTACGTGTAGCCGTACCACGCCCTTCAAGGATAATCGGAAGGGTACGGCTACACGTAAGATAGGTGGTGACAACGTCTTCCTTAAATTGCATGTTTATGTAGAAATTCTGGTCTTAGGCCTGAACACGAAAATTGTTATCTGAGTTAATTGAGTTGCATCGAGCTCGACTAAGCGGAATAATTTATCGTGAGGCATGATATATATCTTTATCTTTTTATGCTCATACTCACAACACGTTTGAATAATATAAGCTTATGACAACTTCTTGCAAATGATATAATAAAAACACAGTTCGTAATTTTTGTCAGGATACGAGAAACCCCTCTTGTATATGTTTGAAATGATAGTGGAGTCCTTAATAATGCTAACACTTTAAACCCTAACATCAGTATCCATATTCTTCGTACTCCTCTCCATTATTTACTTTGGTGCTGACAAGGAGAATTGTTTTATTAACCAAAGCTTCTTATGTTGGCGATCATTCCCTTTATTTTCACGACCTTAATGACACCTCATGAGTAATGAGTGTAAGGAGAAATTAGATTCTGGTCACTCTTAGGGTTTAAAAGAATTAAATCGGGATCGTCCATGCACAAACTGCTCTTCCCACCAGCCACTGGTCAAACGTTATGTATCAACAATGAAATATCACCTGTTTATAAAGTAATTTGTTTCCGAGATTTGGAAGATTTTCCTTTGATATTCTTTTTGTCTGGAACAGAAGATTTCTTCAAAGCAGCAAGACCAGGTTGCATGTTGAACTGGAAATAAATGAAATGAAATGGTGCAAGTGAGAGAGGTTTGATATTACGACAATGAACATCCACAATATTCACGCTGCAAACCAGCCAGATACAGAGGATGGATAGATTGGAGGAGTCAGTTCCAAGATATTTAAATGAACGTATAAATCGCAACCGGAGGCTGTCGTACAATATAAATATAAAAGCTACAATATTGGGCAAAAACTTGAAATATACTTTTAAAAAATGTTATAAGGGTATGGTGCTATCGATTTAGTGTTAATTGACTGAGTGTAGTGCAATTTGGTCTGAAATAACATGCGTGATTTCAAATCACAAGTAACTACGATTTCAGACAAAAATCGCACAACACGAAGTTGAGATACCGTTTTATTACATCCATTTTGAAATCGCCAAATTTAGTCGCTCAGATATAGGATTTTTTGGTCGTAACAAGTGCTTTGTTGATCCAGTAGTATGCTGGTTTTTAGAAAGTTGCCATTTTTTTCCTTTTCCTGTGATTTGATTTGTTTCTCTAAACTTGCAATTTGTTGTTGTATTTTAGTAAAGGGTACTCATTGGCTGGGAAATAGACGCGATTTAGAGCAAAAAATGGTGCGACTCGTTGATAAATAGCACCAATGAGAGCCAATCAGATTACAAGGATCACCAGTGATTTCAAAATGGATGTAGTAAAGGTAAATTATGACTTCTTAAAAACGCCATCAAGGATCCTAGTAAAAATAGGACTTAAAGATCTAGTGGACATCTTTAAGAGTTAACTATGAGCCATTAACAAGAAATCTAACGATTCCTGGCCTGTAAGTTTAAAATTTGATATCAAAACCACTGGCATGGCTGAGAGTGTTGGAAAGACGGGGAAAACTTGTATACAAGGCTTCATATTTGCCCTTTGCTTTTAACAAGTCTTTGCTTGCCAAGAATTTCATAAAATTCTGTATCCAGTTGACATTTCTAGCTCGAGTTGACACAGGTTCACTAGGCTGTGGTAAAGTTAAGGTATACACCACTCTCTTACAGTAGGCGATTCCGTCATTGCTCCTTCTCCAGGGACTTGGAAAAATGATGCCATCTCTTTCTGAGGCACCATAGGAAGTTGGGGCCCTTCTGATCCGGGTCCCTCTTGGGAAAACATGGCCGGTGGTTGTGGCTCACTGAGACCGAAGCTAGATGGATTAAAACCTGCAAATTGCTCTGTAGAACAAAAAAAAATCCATAAGTATGATTAAGGGGTAAAGTAAGCTAAACAACTTTTCACTGAATTTGAAACACAGTATTGGCTCAAGAATTAGGCACAAGAACAAATAATGGTGATAAAAGTGATAATTATGATAATAGTAATGACGATAGTGATAATGATAAGAATAGTGATAACGATGATGATGATGGTATTAACGATAATAATGACACGAAAACCGAGTAAGGCGCGAATTTGCCAAGGGGTGACTCATAATGTTCTCAAAATGTCCCTGTATGTATCTTGGCTGTGATTTTGGCGGTAACTGCCTGATTCTCAGTTAGTTTCAATTTCTGCGCCAATGGTCAATTAGAATAAACTAAAGTGGTGTCTGCATCCTACAATAGTTCGACTTTTGTTCTTAATTATATGATTATTGTTACGTTATCTGGATTGCTGGAGTTACCATGATCATTTTAATATTTGTTCTCTAAAACATGAGCAACAAAACTCGATCAGCCACTTCACACAAGTATTACGTAACAAGGTGTTGGCGAGAGAGTCTCCACTTATAACAAAAAAAATATTTCAGTACCTCCGTTCATTTGCTGCGTTTCTGGTATCATGGGCTCTGGCCTTCGCTCTGCAAACTGTGAAAAGCCTGTGCCAATCACAGAGAAAACCATCGTAGCCTTAATGATTTGTGTCGTGACTCAGTAACATAGCCGAAGGTGGCTGGAAACAGATTACCGAGACGCCTACCAACTAAAATCAAAGCGCTCCAAAACCAACTTTCCCTCTTCGCAGTGGAACCAATTCAATTTTGTTGACCAAAAGATTGAAGTTTTAAATGGTGGGCGTGGAATGGCAGTCGTTATTATAGGCTAATGTTATAGAAAATTCCCGTTAAACAGCTTTTGGGGACGGTTTCGGAAATAAATTTTCCCAGAATTTCAGATTTTTGTTTCGAGATAGGGTCTCGCTGCTGAGTGAATTTAAACGAACTGAATTTAGCCGCTAATTTTGATTTAAAATGATTTAACTGCCGCGAAATTATCTTTTTACCGAAAGAACTCTAAATTACGTTCTATTGGATAGATCATATTTTATTTTTCTAAGTACAAATTTTCATTACGTTGCTTTACCTTCCCCTTATAAGCTTCGCTAAAATGTTTCTGTTTATGCGAGATGTCGAGAGGTAACAAACCTTAACGGTCAGACGCGCTGTTAGTCAACAGGGAAGGATGGATTCACACTAGCTTTAGATATCAATATTGGCAGTAAAAAATAGAAACTTGAACCAATTTTCATTTGTTTAAATATAACATCCAAATGATACCAAATTTGTTTAAATCTCTGAACCAAATGATAAAAAATTAGCAATTCGTAGTGGTTAACACGTAAGTAAAGCCATATCTTTCATTGACATCTTTTCACCCATACCTGGCGTTTCGGATATAGGTTCTCTCATTGGAGCATTTGGCATTTCTGACATGGGTTCTCTCATTGGAGCACTTGGAGCCCAAGGACCATTTGGTGAACCACTGAAAAAATTAGCGTTCTGAAATTGAGGTACCTTGAAGAAAGGGTTATTTTGGGGAGATGGGAAGCCGCTGAAGGGTGATAACATCATTGGCATACGATTCGCCTGCAAGCCTGCCATTCTCAATGTTGTTAGACCAGTAGGAGCCATCCTGGAGCGAATGGCTGGCATCATGGGTTGCTTAAAACTCAACGGTTGTTGAGGCTGTGCAAAAGGCAATGATGGAAAAGCAGCACCTGAAAACGGTGATTCTGGTGAACTCAACCATGGCAAACCTCCAGAGGAGAGTGTTTGAGGCATAGCCGCCAAAAATTGTCTTTTTGTGGTTTTATCTTTCTTCTTCGAAGGTTTCTTTGACGGTGATCGTTTCTTCCTTGAAGCCATCCCTGTCGAGAGAAGAAAAATTTTAATCAGTTTATCCATAAAGTTCTTAGTCTATGCCCATTAAACTCTTGGTGTCTACCCTTCTGCTCGACAGCCACTGAGTCCGTTGGCCTTCTATGTAAATTGAAGACGATTTTTTTTTTCTGGTAGCTTGGTGTTGAATATAACCCATCCATATGCATTTAACTTACCTACTATTCCCATTCCAGGCTGTGCAGCAATTGGAATGCTGATGCCAGTAACACTTGACAGTTGTCGAGAAAAGGCCATTTGAGACGGCGTCAAAGCAGAGCGCATCTGAGGAGCTCTAGAGGCTGAAAAACCCAATGGAGACATACCCATGGCTGGTGACGACATTGCAGGTAGGCCGGAGCGACTTATGGCCCTGATGTCGAATGGTTGTGCTGGTTGTAAAGACGGAAACATCCTATAGAATACAGTATTAAAAATTAATACTAAAAGACTGTTTTCCTTTCAAAAGAGGTACTTTGAATGAAATAATGATCCACAGAAATTATCAAGCTGTATTTTACTGTTATCTGTAATGAATTGTATTCTTTTTAAGATATCGTATCAACTATCCCAAAGACGAAGAGAAAGAGAAGAAAGGGATAGAAAGTTTCGAATAAAAGTAATAATTGATTATACGCTGGTGTTGATCATTAAGAGAACTCTATAACAGTTGAGGATAAAACAGTCTTTGATATATGGAGGAGGCTCATCAAAATAAGCTATGAGTTTCATTTTGACTAAAGTTTTTCGTAAAAACGCATACGAATTCTTCAGAAATTCAGGTTTTACATATGCGAATACTGACTTGGAAACTTACAGGTATTTGTATACAAGATTATAGCACATGTAACATTCTGGAAACTTGGAAACTTACAGGTATTTGTATACAAGATTATAGCACATGTAACATTCTGGCAAAATTATCTTCATGAATTTATCTTGTCCTTCGAAACAATAAATTATTAAATCATCAAATGAGCGATGGAATTTATCAAATGTTTCATTGGCTGACTGATCGAGGCGGCGATTGATTAATTGGCTGTAAGACTGACGGATTGATTGTTAATTGATGGTGATATTTCAGTAGTCTGGGAGATGATTGACGTTTTGGTTTAAGTGATTGGTAGTTTCTTAGTTCTTGATACCAGCTAAAAAAGGGCATCATGAAATAGAGAAACAGGCTAGGTTTGACGCTGTAGCAAAGCAACCTACCTTGCTCCCGTGAGGCCCGGCTGCGGATTGGATACTGGGTATCTATAACGAAAGGATCCGGGTGAGGAATAATTCATAATTGATCAAATACTTTTGAGTCAAACAATGGTGCAGCTTGAAGACTATGCCATTAAAATATATCTATGGCTTTCAATTATTTTAACTCTAATTAGTTTCTTCTTAGGCACATTCATTCTTTAATGTAAGAACTTGGCCAATTCAAATCGGTCATTTCTAATCAACATCTGTGGTCAGTGCCGAACGATTTGTGAAAAAAAAAAGCCAGAATGGATCATTTAAATTTAGTTATTCATATCAATTTTACTGAAGTATAAAGTTAAACTGACGTTGAGTACTGAAGTACTCATCTTTAGCAACCGAAAACGCAAGTGGCCAATCATTGTTTGAATATTTACCACGCTTTTTTTGTTTTACTGGAAATCAATGAATGTAAAATGCGTCCTTCTTTCATTGTTTGATGATGATTTCATAACACTGATACTTCATGTGCACCAGTGTTTGACCCCAAAAAAGCATGCGTATTTCGGCGAGAAATGGAATGCTGCATGCAGTGCTTAAGCCTTGAGAAAGGGATGGTAGCTGCTTGCCGTTTAAAAAGTATTCAGGACAAGGGCGCAGAACGGAATGGCCCATTGTTTTTTACGGAATTGAGAGGAGCAAGTTTACTTCCGCGACTTGTACTCTTTGTAAAGGTTTTCGACTCAAAACGGCATTCGGCATTCGGCATTCCTTTTCTCGCAATGTAAAATATGTGTCAAAAGGTATTGGTAATTATTTAAGAATGTGTCATGCGAATTTTTTAAGCTTGCCGAAACACATGCCTCTAATCGAAAACTTTTACGTGCTGCTCTCTATAAAAATATCAGACTTAAAGGCATTTCAAAGGAATTTAATTTTACTACAAAATATCATGAACGTCGATCATGCAACAAAGTGGTAACAACTCATCAAGAATTGCATCTTGGTTTACTTTGCTATTGGGTTATGTATTGGAAACATCTCAGTTTTATTGCTTATCTGCATTTTTTTGTCTATTTTCGATGACGCAGTTGATTGGATCGTTATCAAATTGATAGCTACTTTAATGTAATTTTAGTTGAGGACCTAAGAGGTGACAATCCCATCGGTCGGCTCATGATTGGAGACAATAACGGCGATATCTGCCTTTTCATAACTTTCTTTCCATGGGATGATTGGTGATGTCTGCTCTTAGGTTTTAACTTCGTCGAGAACTCTCCAAACAATTGTTTCAGCTTGCCACTTTTCTGAAAGCAAAAGTTGAAACAGAATGGTGACATTTCTCTACGAAAACCTGACTACGTTGTTCTTTAAACGGATATAGAACAGTTTTTGACAAAATTAAGATTATTTGTCAAATTTTAATCGTTTCTCAGAGTCTTTTAGCTCTATCCTAATCAAAACTGATTCGCAGTCATCGTTTAACTGGCTCAAATGTAGCTACTGAGAAAATGGAAAAAAGAAACGATCTACTGCAT
This sequence comes from Pocillopora damicornis, assembly GCF_964200805.1. Classification (NCBI taxonomy): domain Eukaryota; kingdom Metazoa; phylum Cnidaria; class Anthozoa; order Scleractinia; family Pocilloporidae; genus Pocillopora; species Pocillopora damicornis. The sequence goes on from NC_142671.1 coordinate 14,727,112, forward strand.
CATGTACAAAAGTTACAGCTTACCACTTTCTCGGGACTGGGAGCAACATGTTCACGTGTTGTGTGGACATCGACGTTGACATTAGGGGCTCCAACGTGGATGGAATGAGAGGGACGATCATGTAATGGCAATTCTTGCGCTTGTGGGATAAGACCAGCATGGGCCGCAGGATAAAGTGGCGCGTAAGTATTAGCCAATGGATATGTGGAAGGGTAAGCCATCACGTGTTGGGGCTAGATACAGAATAAACATCAAGAAAACAAGTCATGTTTGAATGCTGGCGTGCTTAGTCAGAGGAGTGACAGATTTTTTTTAATTACTCCCGAAGGCTCATGGGAACTTCGTATGGGGCATGGAACATGTGTGGGCAGTATTCCAATGAAATATAAGTTCAAGGTCTTAAATGGAATGTATTCTAGTCTTCTCTTTTTAAGGCATCATATTAAGGCAGCAGCTATATGACGAAAAACTTACGAGTAACCATTACTGTCGCCTTCTCTGAGGCAAAAGGTCAAAGTTTATATACTATTAGGGAATGGAGTAGTCCATTCTTTGAGCAACACAGGATTATAATATGACTGCAAAACAACGTTTATGGGGTTATTTCTCGCATATCCCTCGTGAATTACCCAAAATTTAATGCGAGTGCTTTTACGAAAGTAAACAGAAGTCATAAAGGCGTGTCTTACATAATTAAGTGGGGTGTAATGGTAGTATGGATTGACTCCGTGAGCCATCGTAAATCCAGGGTAGAGGTAGTGGTATGGATATGCCACAGCCTGCTTCTTGATTAGTTCTTTCTCCATCTCACCGGGAATATCAGCTCTTCGAGAGGCTGCTTCCGTGGCTTGCTCCTCTGCTTCGGTAGGATACATGTTTGGATTTCCTTAATGAAGCATGATATGAAAATTTTTCAAAAGGAAGTTAACCAGCTCAGTCATTCTTAAATATGTATCACCCGACCACAATCTCACATTTCGTCTCACGTTATTAGCTCACCTGTTTCACCAAAGGCTTCAACGGGTGCTTCGCCCTCATTTGATGGACTCGTGCTGAATGTGGACATTAAATCTTCGGCTGTCTGCTGTTGGCCAACCTGTTGCTCCCCCATGCTGCCCATCGCAGCTGCTCTAAGGGCATTTGCCCCTTCGAAAGGATTCATACCAGCCATACTTTCACTTGTCTCCGCTGGCTCAGGGGACGAGTGTTCTCCATTCGCATCTATTTCCTGATCGTTAAAACCTTGGACTCCTTGGTTACTTGATGATCCCATAGGTGTTTGAAGTTTCTCAATTCCTGGAAATCCCATAGCCAGGCTCTGCATTTCTGAGTTTAGTAGGTCGGCGCCTTCCAGATGTGGACGTGTTCGCGGATCTTCTTTACCATTTTCGCTTTCCTCTTCTACTGGGCTTTCTATGTCCTGTCTAGACTTCCCTTTTTCTTCTTTCAGTGATTGCTTCCTGGGAGCTTTGGATCGCGTCCAGCATGGGCAGCCACAGCCACAGTGACGGAAATGGCATGGAAGAGGCCAGGTCCATCCACCAATATAACCACAACCGGGGTAGACACATCCACCCCATCCACAGCATCCTGGATTGTAGTTTATCACTTGCCTACTCTGAGGATTTTCCTTCGAACTGCCAGGAATGCCTGATCTAGAGTAAGGACCAAACGCCCCATAAGGAGGACCATATGGTCCGTAAAACCCTGCACCATACAGGCCATACGTATGAGCACCTAACAAGGGAAAGGCGGCGTGGTAACCATTACCGGAGTATAGTGCTCCTCCCCATCCCATTCGACCTGGATGAAAATTATTTACAAAGTGCCTACCAGTAGCTTTCTCTTCCTTTTTTAGTTCTTTTTGCATTTTTTTAGATTTTCCTTCTGGAATCTTTGACTTAAAAAACCCATGGTCTCCAGGGAAGCCATATCCTAAGACCGGAGATGGGCCAAACCCGTAAAATGGTATTGAATCCCCATATGGTGCAAAAGGATAAGGAATGTACTGACTATGACCGAAATAGGGATATTGGTAGTCCGCAAACGGTCCATAACCCGACCAAGGAAAGTCAGTACCTGCAAATGGTTCATGTATTAGTTGTCGCTTTGGGCTCTGTTCTTCTTTATCGTCTCTACTAGGAAGATCCGAGCGAAAAGCATGACCACGTCCAATTCCTAAACCATACCCATGACCATAAGCATACGGACCCCATCCGTGACCCCAGAAACCGCCTAATGGTCCCCATCCAGGGTAACCACTGTTGCCGAGTCCCCAACCTCCCCAACCACCCATGTAGCCGGGCCACCAACGTTTTTCCGCTTTATCTTTCTTGCTTTGCTTTTGGGGGATCTCAGCTCTCAGGAAAGGATGATAACCAAGGCCAGTACCTAGCATGCCCCATCCATGACCGAAACCTCCAAAATCATAACCACGTCCCCAGTCGCCTAAAGCGCCCCAGCCCGGATATCCCTCATTTCCTAATCCCCATCCACCCCATCCCCCCATATATCCCGGCCACCATCTCTTGTTAGCTTCAGTGTGTTTCACGGAGGATCTGGTATGCCCTGTTGAAGATTTCTCGGGGACTTTGGTACGATAATGTGCGTGGCCCCAGGGAATAGGTGAAGGCGTAAATGGCACCGCAGCAAACCCTAAAGACGGGTAAGCGTATCCATAAGCTGGAAAGGCAAATGTTGGTAGCATGCGACGCTTTAAAGATGCTTTTTGTGCTGCCTTTTTAGGACTCTTTTTGGAAATGTGAGACTTGTGCCATCCTCCGAGGGACGGATACCCAGTCCATCCTGCATGGCGTGATGGATGTCCTCCCCAATGAAATCCCGGCCACTGTGAGACCGTACCCCAAGGGTGTCCGTGATGGTAGGGACCAAGGTGGTAAGCATCTATGACTTGCTTTTTCTTTCCCTTGATTTCCTTGTGGTCTTATGAAAACAATAAAGTGGATAAGAATTTCTTACTCATAAAATAACTACTTTTCCTCTTACTGGATTCCATAAATGAACTGACGGCATTTACTAAATACTGCTTGCTTCTTTTTCAAATAAAAAGGCTAAAGTATATCCTTGAAGTTGGCTTGCCTAAACGTACCATTTACTGACATTTCAGAAAGCATCGCAACTGATCCAGTAAAGTGTTATGAGAAATCACTGAACCAATAAACCTAACCTGACTTTTTTAAAACAACCACCCTTTCATGTCAACATGATTTTAAATCATGCGACCCTTTTAACTGGTGGCTTCTGTATTCAGTTTTTCCGTGTTTATTCTTTTAGCTTGTGTGATTGTCTCTGGCTTGTCAAAGATACTTCCAAGTTAAAAGAAATTGCGTTTCTATTTGTTTTGTTTTCGTTAGCACTGTCTTCTACGAGAAGTTCGGGTGATCCGTAGTTTATTTTAGTACTGCATTTCCCATAGCTAGGCTTGCGAATACAACTGCTTTACCGCGATAGTTTTACAGCATCGCTCATGGCTTAAGTTGTCATTAATCTTGGATTAAAAAACTTAAGTTTGAAGTAGCTTGAAAGCCAGCAATATTTATCGCCCAGAGGAAAAATTGTCTTCAATTACAAATAGGGACTAAGTGGAGTAGATATGTTTTTGCACTGCACCCTGCTCCAAATGAAATCTCGAATGAGATAAAACCTTTGAGAGACCAAAGAAATAATATATCGTTATTATCATTGTTATTATTTGGTCAAGGTGAATTTCACTATATTAGTAAAATGGCAATATTTTATCCCAAATGGAGTAAATTACTGCGATAGATGCTCCTTTTTTTCATTGTGATATACCTGAGACAAACAAACTCTTTTGGAATTAAATCACGGGACGAGATATATATATATTTTCACATTGCACTGGGCGATATACAATCATATAGCTGTTACCTTTGCCTTGTCCGCCACTTTTGGCCTTAGATCTTTTTAGAAGATCACTTTCTTCAAATGTTTTTTGATTTTCCCCTCTTGCCGTATCTTCCAAAATGTTTGGCCTTCCTCTTATTCCACCTATGTAAACGTAAAGGAATGCGATGAAAAATAGTACTTTCGGCGCCAAGTCTGTCATTGTGACCCCAGACTTCTTCTAGAGGCTTCCAATTTGAAATTGAAGGCCACGATGAAGAAGCTTCTTCAAACAATCTCGGTTTTAGGACTTTCTTGGTGAGCGTAGAATATCCGATAAGTTTACTAATTTAACGTGGCAATAGGCCTCGTTGGTTCAATAAAAAATTAGCGCCTCGGCTATTGGTCGGTTTCTCACCAGTGCAGGTCCACAGCACTACTTGTTTTGTTAACCAAGGGAATTTTTGATCTGTTTTGAATAAATTATTAATTCGTTATGGCTGGCTACTGTCAAAATAGCTTATAAGCGATTCTTTTGTAGATTAAAAAACTTTTGTGGAAGGTAGTTTATTTTGTCTGTGTCCGTTTCGTATGCAATAAAAACTAAATTTGTCCGCTGTTTTAATTTAAGCTTTCCTCAACTGCTCCATCCACTAGTATGGTGGCTTTTCAAATACGTGCGGATCAGTTTAAATAAGTCTGGTCCTTTTATTAGGGCGGACTTTGTAATAAATGATTGACACGTTAGTCTAAAGGTTCTTAAGTAGAGAACAAAAAAAGGATAATTGCGCTAAAACTTTACACTTGGATAACTTAAATAACTTGTGGGCTTTACTCTGTGATTCAAAATATCACTTTGGAATTGTTATAACTTCACGATGATCAATTCACTTAGGAACATTACCATTCTTTACATGTTTAAGGGACATTAACCTGAGCAGCTTTTTTTATTCGGCCATCATCGCCAATTGATTACCCACTCAACCAATAGAGCGTCTTTGTCGCTCCTGTGAAGCGCATCAAATATATTGGTCATTTTCCTGTGAGGAGCCATATTCCTCAGGGCAATTTATTATTCAAAGAAATTAATTTTCTCTTTTGTGGAAACACCGGAGAAAGCTTATTCTGGTGGAGGGAGAGATCCAATATTTATCTTTCATATAATAACTCATTTAATGAACCAGGATGGTACTGTGAACAATCTAAAGCTGTTTGCATTGAGCATTCTTTGCAATCAAGGTTCATGATAAATGCGGCCGAAAGAAACTAACCGTTTCTATGAGCAAACTTAAAAGAGTTAATGAACATTTAATCTCTGAAACAATTGGTAGAACAAACAACACAGAGGTAGGAGTTGGTTGATTTTTACGATCGGCTAACCCTGAAGAAGACGGTTTCTGCACAAATATATACAGTACCACCAATAAAAGAGCTTTTTTTCCATGAAGATATCGCAAACATGAACAATCTTTTAATTACACGACGAACAGGTCTAAGATCGAGTAATTGATAGAGCTTTGCAGGTGACACTTCACGCCATTTGAACAAATATTACAATGACATAACATTACGTGCTCTAGGAAATTTGAAATAGTGACACAACACAAAAAAAGAATTTGCAAAACAAAATTTTTCACTTCAAGACAGAAGAAAGTAAACATGAAACTTATTCTACTAATTATTGTTTCACTATCCCTGTTGGACTTGACACCAGGCAAACCCGTCAAAGAACACGAGGGCGAAGGTGCTTCCATTTCCGACAGTAAATCCTCTGGCGAAGATGAGTTGGAGACGTCTGTCGTGGATGGTGATGATGAAGACGAGGAAGACGGAAGTACCACTGAGGAACCAAGAATGAGGCAGAAGAGAAGTGATAATGCGGAGCTCCAAGATGACGAAAGAAGTGGTGATTTCAGTGGAGGTGACTTAGAAACTGAAGACAAAGAAGGCCAAGATAAAAAAGAAGACAAATCCTTGCTAAAAAGTGACCGTCCAAAGAATAAAAACGAGCCAGACTCTAAAGAACTGCAAATGCAAAACACGTTGGGAATCCAACAACCTTTCACTATCACTGCAATGCAGCCAGGAAGGCCTCAAGACCCATCTCAGCAGATGAAAACACCCGAGCCGTTTTCTTTGAATTTCGCCGGTCCCGCTGGCAAAATAGAGATAACCCCATTTGAGCCTGCCATCAACAGAATGAAGAAGGTCAGGAGGAGATGTATGTGTCCATTGCCTTGTGGACCAGCGCACGCATATGAAGTGATTGGCTGCAGCGGACCTTACACCATTCCTTGTGGTGGATGTGTTGGTGGCGGTTGGCCTGGTCTAGGATGCGGAGGCTTCGGCGGCTGTGGTGGCCTTGGTGGGGTTTATGACATGATACCTCATCCTGGTTGGGGAGGCTACCCCTTATATGGAGGATATGGAGGTGGATTTGGGTGTGGAGGGTGTGGCGGGTGCGGGGGTTGCGGTGGTTGCGGTGGTTGCGGTGGTTGCGGTGGTTGCGGTGGTTGCGGTGGTTGCGGTGGCTTTGGCTGGGGAGGGGGCTGTCGACATCCACCGATAGTGATGTGCTGTAAGTAATGCTTTTTTATTTTGCAGGAAATGATCGATGATAGATAAGAAATACATAACTTAATTAAGAGTTAGTTTGTACTGAGGCATAAGGGTCATTAAGACAATAATCCAGAGAAATAACGGGTTCAATTTATGATTAACTGGCTAAAGGAAACATGCGATGGTCAAAATAAAACACCTTTTTCAACATAAAAGTAACGAAGAAACAAACGAAATAACAACCGTCTGGGGAGAGAAAACAGGAATATGTCAAATTCGATATATTTTGCGGTACAGAGAGAAAGTATCCAGAGAGAACTTTTATTATGATGGTTAAGAACTGTTAACTAGTTGACGCGACGTTACTCTAAACACAGAAACTATCTCCGCTCTACCTCGTATTTCCACTTAGTTCCACTTCTATGATACAGTCAAGCGGAAATTTCAATTGAAAATTTGATACTGAACACATAATATAATTGATGGTGCAGTAACTAACCGACTACAGACACACAAATCACAATTAATACACTCGTCTTGGCTGCCCTCAGCTAGTACTATTTCAGTGATAAATTTTTTTCGGGTATGGGGCAATTTTCTGTTAAAAGCCAAGTGACCGGTGCTTTTATCACTTGCAACCTTTAATTTCCGATTTTCATCAGGTTGCAAGAACGGTAAGGAGTCGGAAGGGGAAAAGCCGAAGCCAGAAAGAGACAGTCCCACCGTTTTTCCAGCAGCCAAGCCAAGATACGTCAGGAAAGACAAGCCCGGCCGTCCATGAGACACCTAGTAAATCAAAATAACTACTAACATGCAACGAAAAAAAAACAATTGTAAATACGAAGAAAGTGCATTTTGTAAAAAGATTTGGACTGGACTCTTACAGCCTGGTTTGATCCCCGAGGCCGTGTAAAATATTTGTATGAAATTACGAATAAAATGGAGCTGATTTATTTATTTTCTGTTTTTCCTCATTTACTTTGTTTCTAGTCGAATTTGTAAGGTCTTCCACAGTTGACACACGCTACTTGAGACCAGGATCACTGGCGTATAAGAAGATCATGATGGGAGATGGCCAGATCGATAAACTTTTCTGTCCTGAATGCAAACAAGTATTGCTATCTCTGATTGTTTATTGACACTATAGCTTGTCGTATGAAATGGAAATAAAGGGCAATCAAGAGCGCAGTCTGACCACTGACGTTGTCAAACCGATGATCACGAGGAATATAATATTATAACTAATTGTAATTTGCGCGTACATTCTACCTGTATTTCAGTTTCTTTTTCTTTGAACGTATTCCACTTGGTGGGTATAAATCTCTGGGGTCGAGCACACTCAAGTTTGATGTTTTGCATTCTTACACTTTACTATTTTAGGAGCTCTCGCAATTAAATTTTTTCGGAGAAAAGGCAGGTAAAAGGTTTTGTTATTTGGATTGATTACAATCACTCCTAGAAGACTTGTGGACATCCACTTTTTTTGTATTTCAATATTCTTGTCATAGTAAAAAGAAATTGTTGAAATAATTATTATACGAGTGCACACCAGTATGGTCACAGTAAATGATCACTTCGTATCTACCAATAGAGTCTAAAAGAAGTATTGTGCTAAAAGCGACCGAAAAATGTTGATAACTTGAAAAATTTATATTTAAATAAGAAAATTGGACAATAATCAATTAGCGATTTCCGGTGTCGCTTCAGTATAGTCTTAAACGGCTTACGTACCATGATGGCGGTGCAAATCAGAACTCCCCTTACTTGCAACAGTCAGTGGTTTAGATTTGTTAATTGTTACAAAGGAATGCGATTTAAACAAATTACAATAATGGTGGGGTAAAATTAGATAAACTATCATACAGTGCTGAAGTGGAGCAAAAAGTACGGTCATATCCTTCCACGATACTGTACCTATCTCAGTCACAGCCTTTTAATCAAAATATGAAAAGAATTTATTACGCCTTGAGCTTCATTTGCAATATTTTGAATTTTTAAAATTACTTAACAGTCAGGCTGTAAAATCGTCATTAGCATGCTCGCACGTCAGAGCAGTAACGTCGGTCGTCGGCTAGCAGGTGACATACAAAGGTATAACATGACAATCAAGGTACCAGAAAATTGCACCACGCCCATACTCTTAAGAAAAACGGATATACCTTATTGCTTATTTTTGTCTTTATATCAAAACACCATAAACCTAGTTTTGTATTGAATTGACACCAAAATAAGTGTTTTCGTCCAGAAATTTGTTTACTAGATATGTCATTTTTCCAGCTTGAATGAAATCGCTAAAATCTATTTGTCAATGAAAATTAATGGACGGTATTATTACGGCATGAAAGCGGCACCTGCTTGTAAATCTTGAGATTCTGTGATTTCAATTCATTTATCTCGAGTAGAGAGGTGAAGAATTCTTTTCTTCTCGTCATGAAAGCTTTATCTGTTTTAGCACCGTCGTTAGTTTTGTTAGTTGTCAAGGCGACGTTTTCGCATGGTAGAGAGGAAGGCACGGGTCTACCGCACTACGAAGGAAGAATGGAGTCCACAGAACAAAGCAGTTATATCGATAATAGAGGATATGAAGAGGAAGTACTGAGTGTTGATTCAGATGTCAAGGGTTTGCAATATAAGACTGTAAAAAAACAGGCGGAGAGATTAAACGACGGAAGAGTCCCAGAAAAGGTATGGAAGCCAATTAAAAGTCCTCGAAAACGATCTCATCCATACGACTGTCCTCCTGGATGGATTTCACCGTGGGATTACGCTGGTTCACACGGGCTATGCAGCTCAAATTGTGGCAGCTGTGATGCAGGCTTTGGTGGGGACGGATTTGACTCCGGGTGTGGATGTGATGAGTGCGTCGGATGTGGTGGATGTTGTGGTGGTTATGGTGGATGTGAATGCGGTAAATTCCATGGTGGGGTTTTTCGTCCGGGTGGTCGACGTTTCCCGCGGCTGTTTAACGAAGGGGGTGTTCAGCACGTTTGGTTGAGTAAGTGAAAAATACTATGAACATTTCAAATGTTTTGGCATTTAACTTAGCTGCTAGAATGATGTCTTCGTGAGTGTAAAATGAAAAAATTTGAATGATAAATGACAGTGTAATAAAATAGCTATTTGCGATTAAAATTCATTATACCGTGGCTTTCAGGCTAAGGAACATTCCCGTTATTTCATTTCATTGACGCTAACGAACCTGAACATGACTGCCTCTTACTGGAGAAAACTACATTAATAGTAACATTTAGCTTGAAGAATTACTTATCCTTTACAATGCATGACAATTCAAGCTTCCTTGGTCAATTTTGTATTCTTAATTGTTCTCACAGGAGATGGCCGAACACGAAGATACATTCCTTCTCCGTTGTTGATCCCGCGAAACTTTCACCGCTGAGCTATGTACTTCTCTCTTAGGAATTTCTAAATTGAAATTGCAAATCCTTTTTCCAAAAGTTGTAAGATAAAAAGTACGTACATGAAGAATTTAATAAAAACCATTCGCTAATAATCTCTCAGTGTCCTTTATTTGAGCGTTAGCCACTTGGATTGTTGTTGTTTTTTTCTGCTTCTGTGGTTGTCTGTGGTTGTCTGCTTCATGCGAGGACACTTCAACATTAGAAAGCAAACCCCGGCCGCGAAGCACAAAATAAACAATGGAAAGGATTACGTTTCTATTACTTCTTCTCTTTGCTTCGTTTCTCACATCTTCGGGAAAAACAATTCATCCCTTGAGGCAAGGTGAAGCCAAAAGAAAAATCGAAACTGAGAGTGTGGATTTCGAGAGCTACATCAATTCTAAAAGGCAGGAAGTAAGACCAATTGAACCTGGCTACAGACGTCAATATTTTAAAAGAAAGAGCGGGAAAGAAGAAAGCGCAACCGGTCCAAAAGAGCAAAGACGTTGTTTCTGTGGGATTCCTCAAGGCTTTAGTTGCCCAGACGGATTCCTTACGACGCAGATCCATTGGAATGACGCGCCTCTGGCTGGTTCACCTGTGCCTCCTAATCTTCCGGCAGAGGGTCCACCTTTTGACGTTGGAGATGAATGGGCTTGGCTTCAGGATGCTTATGATGGTTATCTACAACATGATGTTTATGGCTGGAGTTGGAAAGAAAGGTTAAATGATAATGTTCAAGTGGGACCTCAGCTTGGTGCCAGTCCGTGCATGCAACAAGGGTGGTGTTGTAAGTTCAAAAAAGATAACTTTGAACGGCCTGAGACGACCTGCTGGCTATCCAAGTTTTCAGTTTTAAGATTAGCGCCGACACTGGACATCGTTTGGGTGATGACGAAGGGCTAACCCTCCATTGAAAATTCAGCTTTAGTAACTCGTTACGGTGGCTAACTCACAGTTTCAACTCAGTTGATAAAACCACATTATCCGAGTTATAAACACCAAAGTATGTAGTTATACGGCGCAATTTACCTAATAGTCACTGCAATACATCATTAGTCTACTTTATAAAAATGCACCCTTTTTCATGAAAAAACAATTTCACACAAGCGTCATTGAAAAGGTTGAACTGCTAGTCTATTTCTTTTTTTTTTTGAAAACTTGTCGGCTCACTCAGAACCTGATTGAGCCTTTTTCGAAGAGAAACAAACATAAGAACAATAAACGCATTAACATAGCACCAACTTATGACATGGCAATTGTTTGTTTTACAGGTTGCGGGGAACCAAACAACAAAGCATCCGATGCTACGGAGCCTGACAAAAAGCCGACGCAACAAAAGGAGAAAGATGCTGACCACATAATAATAAATATTGCCTGATCAGGAAAGAAAGACATCAGATTGAGGGGACGGGGAAAACATTGATCAAACGACGGTGTTTAGATGGAAAAAAACGTCCACAACTGAAAAAGAATGCAATGACCACTTTATTGTAAATTTTGCCCGAGGTCAAAGAGCAGAGGAAATTGTATAATTGCTGTGTAATGTATTTGTTTATATTTTCCTAGCTTCAGTGGAAAATTGTCGAATGAACAAAACGTAAATCAAACGACGGTGCTTAGATGAATAAAACGTCCACGACTGAAACAAAATGCAATGACCATATTATCGTAAATTTTGCTAGAGATCAAAGAGCAGGGGAAATTATATAATTGTTGTGTCTGGTATTTGTTTACGTTCACCTAGCTTCATTGGAAGATTGTCGAATGAAATGAAACGTAAAAATTCTGTGTTGTTGTTTTTATTCGTCACAAATGCTTTTGGGTGAAATCTACAACACAGATAACATTTAAACTATAACAATTCGATCGGGGAAATCTCCACTTCACTAGATGATCTGTTTTTTTTTTTTATGTCAGGTGAAATTAAATAATTAACACTTGTCGTTTGTAGGCGTGTCGAGGCTTTTCCCGCAAAGGTGGTCATAGTGAGACCACAAGCAACTTATTGTTCTACTTTGGTTCACAAACTGTTGCTACCAAACGTTCTTCACTCGACGGAAAGTTGAAAATTATAAAAATTTAACTTCCAAGGCTGCGCAAATTGAATCTGTGAAAAGTGATACCTAAAGTTGAGCCTAGATATGGTAGATCTGAGGTGTTTACACTATATTTTGAATTCGACTTATTTATGTTTTGCATTGTTAATGAGTGGATGGCTGAAAGTAGAAAATTCCTTTCATAATTTTAATTTTGAAAGTCTGACCTCAAAGATACCGTTTTGGTTAAGACTCTTAGCTAATAGAAATCCAAGACTTTCGATAGCTATCGAATTAGTCGTCAATATGTCGGGTTTCGGAATTGCTCATTTAAACATTTTTCTTTGCCTACTTGGTTTTACTATGGCCCTTGATGACTCTCAAGCATTTCACATTAGAATGCAAAGAGACTCATCACTTGACAACGACCAAATATTGGGATCAAGTAAATCGTCTCAAGCCTCCGACCTAGAGAAACAACCAAAAATAGACGACCACAGGAAACAACACTTCAAAAATCCCAGGAAGGTCCGTAATAATAAAAGATGCTTTCAAGGCTGTCCATTTGGTCTCGAAGACACACTATTAGACTGCTCTCGTCCATGGGGTTGGGGCCCGGGTCCTCTGTACCCTGAGTATGGACCGCATTTTCACCGCGGTTGGGCTGGACACGGAAGTCCATTTGGATGTAATAATTGTGGGTTTGGAGGTCCCTGGAGAGTTCCTGGTTGTTCATGTGGCTGTAATAACTACGGCTGGCGTTGTAAGTCAATTCAAAGATCGTTTTTACTCTTTAAACTTAGTATCTATTTCCATTCTTTACGATAATTGAAGGGGAGATATTTCGTTCTTATATCGAATAACATTTGACAAATACAAACGCAAAATTCTCCATTTAACCTCATATGTCCGGAAAGCAACGCGACTGCTGACTAGCCATTAGTGTAACTTCGTTGAACATAATTATCAAGTTCAATTACATTCATCTCGCTCACTGACCTCTCACTAGGTTGTGGCCAAGGTGGTGGGGAAGGCAATGATTGTCCACAATTTAACGACGATGTTTCATCCAACGGGAAACCACGACACAGAGGGGCTCCACCACTTTTCAATCCCTTTATTGGAAATCAAGTGAATTTGAAGGGTCCATATAATATGAGACAAGGCAAAAAGCTTCAACGACGACAGGATATCGCTTACGGTACTACCCCTAATTACGGATATGGATGGGGAAATGGATATGGATGGGGGAATGGATATGGATGGGGACAGCAATCGGTAGATCAAGATCCTTACCAGGGAACGTATGGGAACTGGCAAGTTCCTCAGCAAGCTCAGCAAACGTGCCCGGACTGCCCGTTAGACAAGGTTGTTGGAAGTTTATTCCTATGGAGACCAAAGGGACCAACTAAACCAGTCATGAAAGGGAAACCAGCTAAAACGGGGAATCAAAAGCCTAAAATGCTGGTTTAAATACGTGAGAAGGTACCACCAAGGACACAAGTCCATAAAGGATAATGCCATTTTATATATATTGCAATTTTTAACCCAAGATGAGAACGTCAAGTTTCCTTCAGTTATATAAAATAGATTCTAGACAACGTTTCGAACTGCTCTCGCTATATTCCTTTGACTAAAAACGCAAAATTTCAGTTGAGACCAGGTGCGTTCCATGGAAAGAAATGGCACTGGAGCATTTCATGGAAAGTCTTGAAATATCCACTGATTAAGTTACCAGTGTTGTAAAAAATTTGATACAATATCCACAGTTATGTGAAACGTGTTAAAGAGAGTAATAGTGCTGCAAAAATGCTTTAGTAGAGCGTAACCTCGTGTAAACTGTACACTCTTAATAAAAGTAGCTTATTTTCACGTTATTCATGTTGGGAGTGTCTCCTTCAGCCGAGAATCAGCCACCAGGATCCTATGCTAAGTTCCAGAGACAATAATTTCTCAATAAGTATAAAATGTAGACTAACAGGACAAACTATAATGAACAGATCCCTCATTATCAAATCAAAAATTGAGCAATACTGGAGTCTGTTATGTTTCAGACACTTGATATCTTTATCATACGCTTTGAAATGCCTTTTCTATACTCCACATCCTTTATGGCAACTGAAAACATTTTTGTGTTTTTGTTTGACGGGCCTTACCTACGATGAGGAGGCTGAATTTATCTTTATTTTTTAACGGAAGCTCATCTGATCTGTGGATTATCTCCTCTTTCCGCTTTTGAAGTTGGTTTTTTTTTTATAATAACAGAACATCAAAATTCGTATCCACACACCTCTATGTAACATATTCCATAGATATTCATATTTAGCGCTTTTCGATTGAATGTCGTAAAACCAAAACTAGAGCAGTCAAAACGGCCGATAAGAAGAGAGGAAATACCTTTTATAGCCAATAAGAACTCAAAGTAAAACCGACCCAACAATCTGAATAATAAAGCTAAACGTTAGACGAGATGAAAGCTTAAATCGCTCTAGATTTCTCGTATTTCTCCCTTCGGTAATTGTCCGAAAACATCTCTCCCACAATGTTCTCAATAGTAAGTTTTTGTTCAAATTTTAATTCGCTAACTGGAAACACAGCTAAGATTTCTCTGAGCGCCTCCTGGAGGTCGTCCACGAACTTAACGTTCTCTGCAATCTTGGCCATTTCATGAAAGACTTTACTACAGTGAAGGGGTTATATTTTGGCGCGCAACGAAAGCTCCGTAAGCGTAAGCGCCAGTTGCTTGACATACCTGCGTGGCCCGTGCGACGAAATGACTTCACGGGGTTAACAAAGTTTAAGTGGCAGCAAATTATACGAGAAATCTACAGCGATTTAAGCTTACATCTTGTCTAACGTTTAAAGGGGCATATTAACGCCTGCAACCATTACGTTTTATACGAACCTCGCAAACTTTTAAATACGTTCTCCTGTGATACCTACGAAAGTATTCAGTATAATTTCTGATAATATTTTCGCGGACAATCTGATCGATTTCTCTTACATTGTGTTCTGAGACTGAAACTTTTCACCTCGAGCAGAGCTTCATCGCACGGCCCAAACAAACAAGGCGAGTAACTGAGCTTCTTGTACAGCTCCATGTTAAAACACATGAAAGGACTCTAAAGCATACTTCACTCTGATTGGGCAGAAAAACACAAATATTTTCTGGCACCAATCAAATGCCAGAACGACTGCGACCGTTTGGAACTAGTCTTGTAAGACAATGTCCTCAGGGGCTCTTCCGTCCTGACTTGAAATCGACTCACAGCCGCTGGGTCTCCGAGGATACGGGCGAAGTAAAGGGAAGACAAAACATTACAGGCTTAATTTCGACCCTAGATTAAAAATCGCTCTAATTTGTGTTTTCAACTGGCGCCGTTTTGAATAGGTTCTCTTTTAAAGCAAATTTGAAAAGAAATTTTAAGATATCAGTAAAGATATTTTATCTTTTACCTAAATCATCTATTCTGAGTGCTTAAAGGTTTGCATGTGCCATCTGCATATTCAATGCCATATAATTCTGGTTCAAACAACTACTTACGAGAAAGAAACCAAAGCTATATAGTAATAAGGGGTGCAATTGTTAGATTAATGAAACGTCAGTCCACGAGCATCAAGGGGGTAATAGCTTATGAAAAGCTTTTAACTATGATGATGTCCTCTAACGTTAATGGCCACATTCGTATCTACTGAAGCGTATAATGGTTTTCAAGGACAAGTATGCCGTCTTTGTTCTTCCAATTGATTTGTAAAGAAAAACAGAGGGCGTTCCTGTCATATGCACCATTGAAGAAGGAAGCATTTCAGCACTCACTACAAAAATTTTCATCTTACGACTTCATTCTGATGCAAGGAGAAAACTATCGTCGCCAAGTGTTGTTTGTGATTTTTTTGTCATTCAACCTGAAGCACTTACTCGGACAACCTTAAACTACCCCATGGAGATTAGAGGGCATAACGCTGATAAGTTGTTTATTTTGCAAGATACATAAATGATGTCATGTATCAAGTCTTCAAGGGTATATTGACTTTATGTCATAGTTTCTTTGTGATATCAGGGGTATCTAAGAAGAAGAGAAGATGAGTTTCTTAAAGATTCTGCTCATTGTTTCTCTTCGCCTGATACTTTTTGAAACAGACACTTGCGAAGGCGTCCACCGCGATAGAAAAAGAGAAGACGCTACACATGATGAGTTAAGCGCGCCGGCAGGCAAGATAAGACATTATCATCTGAAACTCAATAACCCGAGAAGGATTAAGGAAAGGAAAGGAAGAGCCTTGTGTCATTTCTCTCCTCAAAAGCCCAGAGCCCGACGATCTGGTTATACTTCAAAGCGCTGCTTTGATTTCTGCCCATACGGTTTTCCCCCACCAGAGGTATCCTACCCATGCGGAGGTGTAGGTTGGCCTACGGTCCCCGACCCGTGGTGGCCAGAATACGGCTGGGTGGAAGGATGTGGCTATCCTCTTCCAGGAGGTGGTCCGTATAGTCAACCCTACCCATGGTTCCCTGCTGGATGTGGTTGCTGCTGTCGTAAGTGTTATTCGTGTACTTATTTGGGTATCTTTACTATGGTTAAATTTGGGATGTGAAATGAATTTAATTAATTCAAGAAACAATATGTTGAGCAGTCAACGAAATACCGCTGCTCTCTTTTGATTCGCTAAGCTTGAAAAGGAGTTAAAATTTTTACACATATTCGGCTGTTTCACATATTTTCACTCATAAGGCATTATACCACAGAAAGCTTAGAAACATAAAGCTAACTTTATCAAAAGTTGAAGAAGTTTTGTTTTTCATTAGCAAAGGAAGAAAGTGGCAAAGAAGGAGGTAAGCCGACCGAAGCACCCACCGGCGGGAAACAGCCTACAAAGGAAACAAAAGAAGTTAAGACACAGCCGACCAGCCCTAGCGGAGGCAGTTCTGGCTCTGCAAGCCCCAAAGGTAGTCAACCAACCACTGGCACCCAAGGTACCTTGCGGACCCTATCAACCAGTAGTACAGCCCGTGACTCCTCAAGAAACCTCAAACTACATTCGCCCACCGTCTTTGTACTAAAAAACCGTTTTAAGTCTCTTAAAGACAGAATGAGGCTTATGAAACAGCATGCACTGCGAAAAAATGATCCCGGACGCTCTTTGAAAGTAATCGTAGAGAACTTCCGAGACTAGGTGTATACACAGTAGACCTCAGTACTTATGATAGCATTACATTTATTTTTTGCAAGAATCAAAGTAATACGGTCCATGCAAAATCCTAAATATGGAATTAAAGTGTACTTCACTTTACACGGAGTTATGTTATGTATTAATTAAACACTTAGATAATTAGTAAGGCCCATGCAAACCAAGCAGGAGCGTTGTTAACTTGACACAGCAAACTTGCACACGAGAGACATCACTTTTTAACTTATGGGAACCTTGATATGCTTGCTGTTCTACTTTAGAAATCGTATGCCACAAGCCCTGCATATCATTATTCAAAATGGTGTTGAAGTGTCTTAGCAATAAGTAGCGTAAGCTTCATGGCTCCACTTAAAACCTAAATAATTTATATCTTATCATTCTTAGGAGATCAGACAGACTATCTGCCTGGGCCTAATTACAGCTTTAATATTCAAAGGGCAGACCTGTAGCAATGGTAAAGGATTTGTTCGGCGGTTAAAATACTTTTACAAGATATGTTCTTTTCATCTGTTCGCCATTATTGATGAGACTATGTTTAAGTCAAGGCACTTCCAAATAATTGGATCGATGCCAATCCCTCATTTAGAATTTTCACGAATATCGACATCAGCTGCATTTAATTCTTAGATATCCTCCCATGTTTACTTCAATTCTCTTAACTTAGATATGTAGGCCGACACTTTCCCTCTGTGATATAACCTGAATCTTTATTTTATTATATGGCAAATTTCCTTTCCTTTTTTACCTTTATGAAGTTCAAGCATTGGTACGTATCGCATTGGCGATGATTTCCGGATCAGATTTTAGTATTACAGTTCCCACAGCTCCTACTGCAGAACGTTCTTTGGGACTGAGTAGGTCAGCCCTGTGTCTTTCCTTTCTTTCCGCTTCCTTTTCTCCTTGAAAGTGGATATAACATACAAATTAAATCCCTAGTTAGCTGAGTTGAAGTCCTTTAATACGCCATTTCCTTTTTTAATGATTCGTGGAATGTTACATGGGCGTTAAGTTGCCCTCGCCTCTTCTTCACAGAAGGCCAGAAGCGCACTGTGTTGAAATCGCTTTTGTACTCAGGATAATTGGTATCTAAATCTTCCTTTTCTGTCGGATCGAAATGCAACATGCCTTGGTCTTCTGCGACAATAGGAGTAGGTTCTTCTTCGTGTTCAGTTCCCCTTAGTTTATAGTTGCCCCATTTGACAGTTCCCTTGGAGTCTTCTGAGTTATCGACCATCTTCCTGTCCTCTTCACGTAGTCCATCACGCTCGTTGTGACTCCTAATTTTGTTTTTGCTGTGCTTCAAGTGATCATGAAGTCTTTCCGCTTTGTCTAAAAGTTGGAGGTTAGAGCTGAAATCGTTGAAATCTCTAAAAGGTGGTCGATTATACCTGAAAAGATGATTGGACTGGAAGAACTGCACATCTCCATACTGATACTCAGGATAATGATGGGCATTTGACATATCTGACGGATTCATTGTCCAGGGAGATTTCAAGTTCACAAAATCAGGAAAATATCCTTGGAACCGCCAATAGGATGGAAGATAGAACCTCGTGGGATAATGCAGATAATGTGGAGAGAAGTGGGGATGATACTGCATGTGAAGCGGTTGAATTGGTCTGTACATGTAAGGAAACCAAGGTCTGTGATCTAATGGTTGACCGAGCACAACTTCGTCTTGTGTTTTGTGTTTTGGCTCATCGTTCAGCTTCAATTCAACGTCTATGTTGGGGCCTCTTTCGGTAGACTGGTGATGGTATTTTTTCGTTTTTGAGTATTTGTGTTTACGCTTGCGTTTGTGATTGTAGAGCTTTGTGGGTGTTTTCCAAGGAAGTGCAAAAGGGTGTGCTGGTAGGCTTGTGATGTCAAACCGCTTAGCAGTATCGATTTCTCGACTGGATTGAGTCGCTTTCCTGCAACCTAGCCAAGAACCTGTACAAGATGTGGAAACATTTATTTACGGTCACGGATAACATAACCTAACAATTTTTTAAGGGGAGAATATTTTGATAGGAAGCCTTTTGTTACTTTTTCGAAAACGTGCTGAAATTCAAACTTAACAAGAGTAGAATGTGACACCATGTCCGACTTCCTTACACTTTTCGCAAGATCAGGCAATTTGGTGACCCCATGTTTTTCATATGTACACAGGTAGGTCAGTGTTTATGATATCACCAAAAACTAATTACTTACAGCAAACTGTAGAAATAGGAAATCCAATCCCAGAGGCACAGTTAAAACCTCCGCATGATGTTGCTGGCATGACATCACAGGGTCCTCCTCGAAATACCATTCCTTGTTTAGAGAGGCAGTTGGAGAAAGACGAAAAACTGTGAGGAATACGTTGGTATTTAAGGTCATGGTTTGAACAGTGTTTAGTCTTAATTTTGTTCTCTATGTCAGTGATGTCAAGTCCTTCCAACAATGCGCTGGGTTTTTGTGCGAAATCTGAATGTACTATTAGAAGGAAAAAGTAAAAAACAATTCGTGTTTCATGGTGTAAAAGCAACATCTCAAACTTTGGAGCAAGTTTGTCTCTGAGGCAAAGAGTTGACTTGTGACTCGCATTCTAGCCATTTATTTGTTAATATTTGATTAGTGAGCTGACACACTGTGTAAGGTAAGAATTGTTCAAATACAAATAAGTACTATACATGAAAGACATTCATTGATCCGGCCAGAAATGCAATTTGAGAAAAAGCAACTATCTTCTAAAAAGAGAGACAACGCATCACCAGAAACAGCTTTCCGAAATGTTTCTTTTAAAAACCAAAACACAGTTCTTTTTTCATCTTAAGGTTTGAAATATCATAATTTTAAGCTAGTCAAATGTGTCGGCAAGGCTCCGCCTACTAAACTGGTATATTGAAAATGGGTTTTTGGGGTTGTCTTTCCTTGAGTCAGGTTTCCTTGGTGAATGAGACGTAACAAATTAAATTTTCAGGTGTTTCAGCTCAGTGTAAGAGTGGGTTGTCATTTATCCACCACAAATTCAACGATAGCCCTAACTGAAAGGGCAAACTATGTGTCAGCCCCACCTGATTGTTACCACGGTTTTGGAAATTATGGTTGCTAGGCAGAATAAGCTCAGAATGTTAGAGTAAATAATCTCTCCGGATTATTCCACCATGGTCGATCAAAAAATTGGAGACAGAAAAAGTTTTTGGCAGCAATTAAATAAACGTTTCCTGGCTCAACTCATAAATGTATGGAACCTAAATTTCCGGTCAAAACACAACCAGAGAGAGTGATTTAAAGTTCTCTCTAATAGTATACAACTTTACTTCGTTGCATGTTTACTTCGAGAGTGGAGCGTCAAGGCAAGAACAACACATTAAAAAGGCTAAGACTGAACACTTTATCTTTCTCTCTGGAGAGCTCATAACGCCGAGCTCACTGTGTCCCGTAAATGGGGTAAGCAACGTTAAGGAATGCTTCTTTTGCCACTTTCAGTCCAAATTATTTGATGCCATGTTGAGGAAACCTAAAAAAAACTGCAAAAAAATTTCACTTAGTAGCCTAAGTATCTTAAATCTAAACTCTATATACTCAGCACCATCAAATGTACAGCGATCATCCTATAATGACCTATGACTAATTCGTAATCTTGTGCGTGGGAACATAGTTTATCAACTCAAATCATGAAATCAGTTGGCTCATCTAGTTATCTCCTGTATAAAGGTATTACTTTATGGAAGCATTTTCAACAGGATGCTCCCTGATTTATTTCATGTACTTTTCTTTATATAATATATATACTATGGCAGTATCTAGTATTCTATATGATAGTATACTAGATCCTGTTAACTATACACAGCTATTGTGATATGGATGAATTGATAGCTTAGGTTATGATTTATGCAAGGGAGATCACTTAGACAATAAGAATTCATAAAACCAAAACGAAATACCTGCTCATGCATCATAGGATATCTAATAACGGTTTGGATTGTGTTATTGGTCAGCACATTTTTTTCAGACTGCAGTAAATAATTTCAGCCTGTTGTTCACTCCCATCGGTTTATCTATCTGAGGGGTAAGGACCAAGATAAGAATTTAAAATATATGCATGGCTACCTGTAACGATAGCTACTGAACAATATAAGCTACTCGCCGTGTTTCAGGCCTCCGAAGTTGACAGTTTCTGATTCTTTAACAATAAATTTAGACAGGTTGACAGATATCTCAATGGCTTTGACGCCACGGGTTGTTCTATTTATGAGGTAATACAATTGAACACGCCTCTTCTATTTGATTTAATCGACAGACACATCCCTGTTTTCACACGATTGTTTTCATAACGTTTCCAATGGCATTTCTGTCTTTGTCGACTTGGGCCGTTCTGAGTACCATTATGATAACCGACATTCTTGCTGCTCCAAATCCAATATATGGAAATAATCAACGACGCCGCTCATCTTCCAGTGGAAATCGAGATTTTAGAGCACCAAGATTACGAGTTGGACCTCCTCTAGTAAAGATCCCACAACATCAAAATGTTAACTCAGCCTCGTCTTTACCAGCCAAACAGATCGTTCAAGCTCAAAGTTACAAAACCACACAACAATATTCATTTCCATCGAAACTCATGCCACCAGTCAAAAATCAGCCACGTCAAAGTTTCTCTCCAAATGATCAGCCACTAAACCAGCAGACACCACCACCAAGTGATCAGCAGAAACAGACAGCCGTAGAGGACAAAGACCAGACGGCTGACACTAATAATTGTGGGTGTGGTTGCTGCTGTGGATCAAATAATGATAATAAGAATGGAGGAGCTACAAACAACAAGGACAAAAATTGTTGTTGTTGCTGCTGTTGCCAGCCTTGCTGCTGTTGTCAGCCTTGCTGCGGTTGCCAGTCTTGTGGTTGTTGCTGCCAGCCATGTTGTTGTTGTCAGCCATGCTGCTGTAATTGTTGTCATCAAGACGTTTGCCATCACCACGAACATGATCACGAATGTTGCGTGCATCACGATTGCTGTGTGCATCACGTGCATCATATCACTCATCATTGCCCCTGCCCTAGCGTACAGCAGTGCTGTTGCGGATGCCCACAATCTTGTGGCTGCCTTCAAACTTGCGGCTACCCACAATCTTGTGGTTGCCCTCAAACTTGCGGCTGCTGTTGTCAGGGGTGCGGTTGTGGGATCCCAGAGCCTCCTTGTGATGTCTGTGAAGTTCCCTGCGGCTTTCAAACTCCTTGTGCCTGTGGGTTATTGGGATGTGGATGCTGTTGAGGGCCTAAACGTAATTGTCCTAAATGTAATAACATTTGGTCCTAAATGAAATAAAAAGTCGTGAATTTAATATCATTTAGTCCTAAATGTAATAAGCCTTTAATGCAATCGTTTGACTCGACCAGTGCATTGTTGTTATAGCCACCTTGAGATGTAAAAGTGATAGCTGTTGCACCAAAAAGTCCTCTGACCAGTTTTCGTATAACATCGCGGATTCGCGGATATCAATCAGCGTCTTTTTATTTGTTAAACAGAAGTCGACAAGCCTTCGTTGCAAACCGTTATACTAATGAACAATTGGCATCAAACTACAGCCGGCAAAACAATTGCTTAGGGTCAGTAACACAAAAGATTGAGTTCTTATAGCAACGAAGTTTTGATTGGTTATAATAAAAATAGTAATAAGTGCGGATCCGACTGAAAAACATTTCACGAACCCTAGCATTATTGTGAGATAGGTCTGTGACCCATGAAGATCGTGAAAACTCCGAAGGGAACGTAAAATCCTATGTTTTAGCAGACGATGTCTATGAAGCCCTGCTCGACCTTGTTGTGGGCAAGGCGCAACCACCAGTGAAAGAACGGACGAGAGCAATTCGTGCAGCTGCTGTGCAATACTGGAGACCCGGCGGAAGGATATCAGTTAAAAAAGACCATGTAGGTAAAGCGCTATATTACGAGGGGCGTCGAATGTTAAAATCATCAGAGGTTAACAAAGTAATGATTTCCCCTGGTGCGGGGAAGTTGGCTTTCTCTCTGAAGGACAACTTTTTGGAGTAAGTAGAGCGAAAATAAAAACTATTCTAAACACGGACAAAAGTCATTATCACAGAAATGCCATGTTTCTACATAAGGCGAAGCTGAAACTTATTAGAGCCTGAGACGTTCATGTTAGGCACCAGATAGGTATGATGGATATGAGCAGAGATGAATAGACATTTTTATAGATACGCTCTAACAGCGATTGATGTTTTCAGCCGTTTCCTTTAGCTTTGTCCTCTGGAAAGTAAATCAAGCCAGGTAATTACAAGTGAACTGGGATGTATTTATATAGAGCATGGATCGCCAGAAATAATCCAGTGCGACCAAGGAGGGGAGTTCAAGAAAGCCCTGGAAACACTCAACTATCACATGAATATAAAATTGATTTACAGTCGCCCGCGCCATTCCAATCACAAGGCAAGGTAGAACGTTGTCACAAGACACTAAGATCCAAGATGGAATAAGACCTTCAAAAATGGGTCAAGACGGTGTTAACTGGGCGAAACAGCTCCCCCTTTATCATAGAATTCTAAATAACGACCCCCAGGGAGTGATAGCTTACAAAACACCATTCGAGATATACTTTGCACGACTTCGCTTGAATCTTCCCTCAGCTTACAGCATCGGAGAAAAAAATTATATACGTTTTAGAGGGAAACCATCGAATAAACGGCATGTGACGGAGGGTTGTATCGTGAAACGAAAGGTTAAATTGCATACCTATAGGGTTTCATACACCTCACCGCTTTCAGGAAAGGAAGAGTGGAAATGGGTCTCTGTGGACGATGTCACAAGCCTTACACTAGAGCGCGAAAAACAGAAATAAAAATACGCTAAGCTGTCTAAAAATAAAAAATTTACCACCAGAAAAAGTATTACATACCTATGAGAAGAGACGATTATGCAAAGGCTATTAAAAACCAGGGTTTTAAATTGGTTAACAATCCTCCTGGAGATTTCAATTGCCAACTTGCTGCACTAACGCACCAGGCAAAAATACTTGGCATTTTAAGATCTCCTGAAACCATGAGTATCATGAATAAAATAGTATCATCCTTAAAAAGTAATCCGTACGATAGCGATGGCTTCCCTCTTTTGGATCATTTGGCAGATGATGAGGTCGCTTCCTGGGACGACTATACCACTCATATGGCGCGAGATGGAACCTATGGGAGGCTGATTACGCTGTATGCAGGAGATGTAACTGAGGGACTTACTTATAGTAGCCGAAAAAACGAGACGGAGCTTGAATATTGCAAAGTGAAGTCGACAGGGACATAGCCAATGATTGTGATAAGCTAAAGGAAGTTCAGCTTGTTTCAGATGTATACATCGACTTATATTCTGCGACAAGCTGTAAACCAGCTTTATATAGTGTCAGCCACGTTGATAATATTAGTACGAGAGGGGATGACGAATGTCACTTTGGAAATCTTCCCAACGTAGATCTAGAAATAAATCTTAGAAATAGTTTTAATGTGGAAAACAAAGAGACGCTGATTAATATCAGCGAGCCCGCAATATGCAATGAATATTAGTCAAAGGATTCTTTTGTGCAACAGCTGTCACTTTAACATCTCAATGTGGATGTCCGCTATAACAACAATGCACTAGCGCAGTCAAACGATTGCATTGTAGACTCATAACATTTAGGA